>NC_056006.1:68101652-68406295 GCF_018446385.1 Zingiber officinale | reverse complement strand
AGACCGTTGACCAAGTAACTAACTCAAATATTGCAAAGTGAAGACCCACTCAAATAGTTTCACCCAAATTGAGCCACATAATACTAATTAGACTCAATCCATTAATTACAGTAAAATATCTCGAGGTAATAGAAGTTAATTTCATAAAAACTTACAATAAAATTTTAAATTTTAATAAAAATTTAAAATGATTTTAAGTTTTGAAAATAATTTTAGGACTTTTTTTTTTTAACAAAACTGAATCTTAAAACAGTCATATTTTTTTTTTAAAAAAAATTAAATCATAAGAATTTAAAAATAACAAAATAAATTTTAAAGATTATATAACTTTAAATAGGTGGTTTTCAATTGTCAATTTTGATTTTAAAAGATTTTATTATTTTAAAGAAACAATAATGCAAGGAAAATTTTAAAAAAATTCTGAAATCTTAAAAAAAAAAAATTGATGATGAATTTCAAGCTATACAACGGTTTTAGATTATACTAAACACCTCACGCCATCTCAACTACTAGTAATGAGAGTTGTCAATTTGAATTGAAATTTAAGTTAAGTTGAATTAAAATTTTATTAATTCATTTTAAAATGGATCTAAATAGATCAGACTGAGGATCTATGCTGGTTAGAATAGGTTGAGGTGGACATGGGCTAACCCACGAGTTAAGAAGTTTTTTTAAAAAAAAAAATTATATATATATATATATATATATATATGATTGTTATGCTACGGACTTTATCCTACGGATTGCTACGGATCAATTGCCATGTCATATTATTTTAATTTTTTAATACAACATTTCCTCTTTCTATTTTCTTTTTCTTCTTCGTTCTCTCGCTGCATACTCGCTGCCTCGCACCTCGTCACCGCCCATGACGCCATCACTTGCTTCTACCGCACCGTCCTTCCCTTCAACAAGGAGTCACCCAAGGCGTTTGTCCGCCAACCAAGTCGGTGGCGTTTCATGTGCGTCACCGTGCAGTATGGAATTTCACCCTCGATCGCGACGTTTTCGATGGTGTGCCGGCGAGAGCAGGTGAGCCGGCGGGAGCAGGTGCCCAGCGAAACTCTCTACTCCACCAAATTAGCACTAGTCGACGGCCGGAAAGGAGCACGAGATTATGATCCGATGCAAAGGGGATGAGCTCAACGACAAGGAGTCGACAAGAAGGAGGTGATCAGCGTGTGGAGATTGAGGTAGAATTTCAGGGGGAACCAAGCCATCTTCGTCGACGGTTCGACGGTGGACGTGATGTGGGATGTGCACGGATGGTGGTTCTGCGACTCCTCCCGCTGCGCCATGTTCACGTTCCGGCGGCGGATCGCGATGGAGAGCCGACTCTGGCTGGACGGCGACATCGATCCGGGGTTCTCCGATTTCCCAACACGGTTGCGATCGCGTTAGATCGCGACTGGAATCTCGGGGCGGCCTGGAGGGTAGCTGCGGCCGGTGGCCGGGAGGGTGGCTGGCGGCCAGCGGCCGGCGACCGGGAGGGTGGCTGGCGGCCGAGCGGGTGGCCAGCCGAGACGAGGCGGCGAGCATGCAGCGAGAGAACGAAGAAGAAAAAGAAAATAGAAAGAGAAAAATAAAAAAATTAAAATAATATGACAAGACAATTGGTCCGTAGCAATCCACAGGATAAAATCCATAGCATAACAATTCTCTATATATATATATAGACTAATCATTTTGGGTTGAAACCATCAGAATTATCCCCGTAATTTTTAACATATCAACACATTTTCCCTCTCAATAGCACCACTTTAAAATGAAAAATTTTGTGATAATAGAATACGATAAATTAGAAAACAAAAAACATATATGGGATATAAAAAACATATCAAAGTCACACAAACTCAAACGACAAAAATATATTATACAACTGATCGAGAGTTTTATCGATAATCGACGACTTTTTAACAGAATTTCTTTTTTTTTTTAAAAAAAAAACCCAACCGTGTCAGAGGACGCAAAGTCGGAATTATAGGATTAATTAATGGCAAATTGTTTAGAAGCCAGCATCGTCGAAGCCCGGGTCATATCCGGTGTCATATGCCGCTCTATCGTCCGATATCATATGAGGAGATCGCCGATGGCGCCGCCTAGAAGACCGGCAGCCAGTCCATTGCCGAAGTTGCTCTTGTTCGGTGCTGTAACACCCTCTAACCGTACTGCGACAGAGGCGGGTATCCATACCCAGGCGGAGGGGAGGCACGCAGCCATACTGGGGCGGCGGAGGCGGATACCCAGTGCCGGCCTGGAGGTGGTCAATGTGGAGTCACCGTACAGGGCCCATCTCCTGGTGGGCTCAATTTATTTATTTTTAAATAAAGTTTTTATATATTTTTTATAGTATTAACAAATAATCCTGTATTAATGAAAAATATGATAGAAAAATTAATAATTTAAGATTTGAAACATGGAATATAGAAACTCTCACTGATAAATCAATGGGGTAGTAGATATGATGATTAGGAGAAAAATTAGTATTTTGTGAGTACAAGAGACAAAATGGATAGGCGAAATGGCAAAGATGATAGAGAACTCGGGTTTTAAATTATGGTACACTGGAAAGAGTAAAGCAAGAAATGGAGTAGGTATTATTGTAGATAGTTCGTTAAAGGATGAAGTTGTAGGAGTAGTTAGAAAAGAGGATAGAATTTTAGCCCTTAAGATAATAATGACGAAAGAAACTATGAATATAATTAGCGTATATGCACCACAAATAGGATTAGATGAAACTACCAAATCAAAATTTTGGGAGGACTTAGATGAAATATTTCAAAATATTCTACCAAATGAAATGATTTTAATAAGAGGTGATCTAAATGAGCATGTCGGAGTGAAAAATGAGGAATATGAGAAAGTACATGGGAGTTATGGGGTTGGAATGAGGAATGAGGAATGAGGAATGAGGAATGAGGAATGAGGAAGGGAAAAGTATATTAAATTTTGTGATAGCATATGACCTTATATTAGCTAATACATTTTTTAAGAAAAGAGAAGAACACTTAGTCACATTCAAAAGTGGAAATAATAAATCGTAAATTGACTTTCTTATGGTTAGGAAGAAGGATAGAAAAATTTGTAAAGATTGCAAAGTTATCCCTGGAGAAAGCTTAACTACCCAACATAGGATAGTAGTGTTGGATATACGCCTCAAACATAGTATTAATAGAAAGAAAATATATACAATTCTTAGAATTAAGTGGTGGAAGTTAAAGGATGTGAAACAAAATATATTTAAGGAGAAGGTAGAAGTACAAGCATTAGGTGACATATACGATGACTCTAATACAACATGGGATAAGATGGTATCAAAGTTGAAACTAGTAGCTAAGAGTGCACTTGGTGAGTCAAAGGGACATGCACCACTAAGTAAAAAATCTTGGTGGTGGAATGAGAAAGTACAAGAGAAAGTGAAGGAAAAACGAATAGCTTATAAGAAATTATATATTTGTAAGAACGAGAAAAACTTAAAAAAATATAGAATAGCCAAGAAAGAAGCTAAGAAAGTAGTGAGTGAAGCAAAAAATGAAACTTTTGAACGGTTATATTAAAACTTGGATACAAAAGAAGGGGAAAGAGACATTTATAGAATAGCTAAAGTGAGAGAAAGGAAAATAAGAGATCTTAGCCAAATAAAATATATTAAAGATGAATGTAATAGGGTATTAGTAAATGATGGAGAAATAAAAGAGCGGTGAAAAATGTATTTCCATCAACTTTTTAAAGAAGATTTAGGTGATCAACTTAACTTAGGTATTTTAATTAGGTCAACTGAGCATAGAAATTTTAATTTTTATCGTAGAATTCAAACTTCAGAATTAAACAAACATTAAATGAGATACACAATGAAAAAGTCGTTGGACCAGATGATATTCCGATAGAGGTATGAAGTGCTTAGGGAAACAAGATATTGAATGACTTACAAAATTATTTAACATGATATTGAAAACGGAAAAAATGCATGATCAATGGAGAATAAGTACTCTAGTTCCCTTAAAATGTATTAAAGATGAATGTAATAGGGTATTAGTAAACGATGGAGAAATAAAAGAACGGTGAAAAAGGTATTTTCATCAACTTTTTAAAGAAGGTTTAGGTGATCAACTTAACTTAGGTACTTTAATTAGGTCAAATGAGCATAGAAATTTTAATTTTTATCATAGAATTCAAACTTCAGAAGTAAAATAAATATTAAATGAGATGCACAATGGAAAAGCCGTTGGACCAGATGATATTCCGATAGAGGTATGAAAGTGCTTAGGGAAACAAGGTATTGAATGACTTACAAAATTATTTAACATGATATTGAAAACGGAAAAAATACATGATCAATGGAGAATAAGTACTCTAGTTCCCTTATATAAGAACAAGGGAGACATACAAAATTATGTAAACTATAGGGGTATTAAACTAATGAGTCATACTATGAAACTTTGGAAAAAAGTAATAGAAAAAAGATTAAGGAAGGAGACCACAGTGACAGAAAATCAATTTAGGTTCATGCTTGGAAGGTCGATAATAGAAGTTATCCATCTTCTTAGACAATTAATTGAAAAATATCAGGAGCAAAAACAAGATCTAAACATGGTATTCATTGACTTAGAAAAAGCTTATGATAGAGTCCCAAGAGAAATTATATGGAGAATTTTAGAAAAAAGAGGTGTTAGCGTAACATATATTGAACTAATTAAGGATATGTATTGTTAGAATGCATACTAAAAGCCTAGCTTTTTGTATAAATATTTATTTATAAGAATCACGATTGGTCAAATATCTTCATTTATGTTAAATATAATTATTCATTTAATTTATATTATAGATAATATGGTGTGTGGTGTCACACAAAAGATTATGTTATCAGTTCCATATAAATTATAAATAGTAGTTCACGATCAAAATAGATAGAGACAAACCATTGGAACGGTCGTAGTGTGATTTAGTATTAGTTTATCTTGACTATAAAATTATACTAGTACACTCTGAGTGTATTAAGCAAGACTATTTGAGGTTGTTCTTTTTATACTGATTGCATAAAAGAATAGGACCTCTGTTATTATGGAAGTGCATACTCTTAATCCCGATATAATGACAAACAAATATATTTAGTATGTATTTCTTTAATTTATCAATGGGTGAGATTTAGTTCATTAAATCAATAGGCCCGATAAGTTGAGAAATAATATTATTTATATGGTGTATTGTTAATTATAAAAGAAAATTGTGTCCTAGTTATCTAGGTTGATGATGTCCCCTTGAGGAGCTCATAAGCATTGTCATATAAACCCTGCAGGTGGACTTAGTCCGACATGACATAAAGTTGAGTGGTACTACTCTTGGAGCTAGATGTTAATTAAGTGAGTGTCAGTAACTCATTTAATTAATGGACATTCGATATCTTAAATACAGGGAGATTAACGCATTCATGATAAGAAGGAGCACATAATATAATTTGGGAATGGTGTGGTAGTTCAATAATAACTCTTTAGTGGTATAAGTTACTATTGATGAACTTGAGTTGGGTGTTCGGGGTGAACACGGGAAGCTCGAGCTCATCAGGAGACCAAAGTCAATTCCTCCTCTAGATCCCTATTGTAGCCTCTTATATAAAGCCTTATATCCACCCAAAGTCCAGCTTTTTAAGCCTAAGCTAGGGTCGGCCAAGCCTTGCTTGGTGTCCAAGCAAGGGGCCGGCCAAGCCAAGCTTGGAGCCCAAGCTAGGGCCAGCCAAGCCTTGCTTGGTGCCCAAGCAATGGGCCGACCACACATAAACTAGAAAAGGAAATTTTATTTTTTGTTAAAATCTTTCCGTTATAGAGAAACATTAAAAAGATTTAAAAGAATGATTTTAATTATAAAATTTTTCTTTTTTAGATCGGTCACAAAAGGAAATAAAAGGAGTTTTTATCTTGTTAAATCTTTTCTTCTATAGAGATCCATAAAAGGGATTTAAAAGAGAGATTTTAATTATTGAAATCTTTTCTTTTATAGACATCCATAGAAGAATTTAAAAGAGAGATTTTAATTTTTTAAAACATTCCTTTTATAGTTATCCACAAAAGAGATTTTAAAAGAGAGATTTTAATTTTTATTTAAAATCTTTCCTTGTTTGATGAAAGAGGTTTGGCCGGCCATGATAGAGAATTAAAAGGAAGTTTTAATTTTGTTTTAAAACTTTCCTTTTTTGCATTCACCAAGGATTATAAAAGAAGAGGAGGTGGTGCCTTATGGTTTAACACACCTTCTATTCTCCTCTTCCCTTCCTTGGTGGTCGGACCTTCATCATCTTCTTTTCTTCTTCTTCTTTGTGGCCGGTGGCATCAAGCTTGGAGTTCAATTGGTGGCCGAATACTTGGAGGTGAAGAAGAAGAGAAAGGAGGTCTAGTTGTGATATCCTTTTTGGTGTCCGAAAGCTTGGAAGGAAGAAGAAGGTTTGGGTCGATTTCATCTTGGTAGATCGTCGCCCACACGACATCCAAAAGGAGGAGAGAAATACAATAGAAGATCAAGAGGTTATTAAATCTTCAAAGAAAGGTATAACTAATTATAAGTTTCCACTTCATAATTAGTTCATATTGTTTGAATGGATCCTGAAATACCAACACAAGAGGCTATCGATTTTAGGCTATCGATTTTGTGTTTCGATCTTGTGCTTCTATTGAGGTCTCTTTAGTTAAACCGAGGGTTACTGTAAGAAGTTTAAACATTGAATTTCTTTAAAAGGCTTTGTCTAGGAAGTGGTGGATGATCTCATATCCAAGAAGGCCTAGTGCCTCACCATGTTTAACCTGGAAGCCAATCTTTGAAATAAATGTTTAATCATCTTCTGTAATATGGTTTAACTTCTGAAGAACACATCGGTTGAACTTGGAGTAAAAATGTTAAGTTTCGTTTCCAATCCAAGTTTAACTTCTGAAGAGAAACTTGGATTAATAATGTTAAGCATCATTTGCAATCCAAGTTTAACTTCAGTAGAGCACATGGGTAGCTAGGAAAAGTTCTGTGCTTGTACAAAATTTTTGTACAGGGGAACAGAACAGAATCCAGGTGTAGCAACCAACATTTGGTATCAGAGCAAGTTTTCTACCTTTGTGTGTTTGGTTTTCAGTTTAATTATGCACAAGTCATACAAAATTTAGGTAGGATAATAGTAGAATGTGCAAATAGACTAACTCTGTGGTTGCAGGCATCCTAGATCCAACTATTATGGTCCTATTGTGTTTTGTGTTTGATTGGATCCTCGGACATGTCGAGGGCATTTTATGTGTGTGCATGATTGCATTTATTAAATATAGCAGGAGCTGTATTAGTTTTAGGATTTTACATTTTATTCGACCTGGATTATATGTACATTCCCTTGTGGATATAGGATCGATAAATGTAAAAGTTTATTTTTATCGTGGATCGTATCCTTGCAAAGCATGGTACTAGTTGAGGACTAGAGGCGCAGCGGAGAAGGAAGCATGATAGACGCGATGACATAAACCCTAGGGCTGGCGGCTAGAGTTGGCAGCACATGGAGGATAGCTATCGACAAGACCATAATAGTTGGAAAATATTTTTCATATTTATTGCATTTTATGCTGCACATGTGTGATGTGTTTGCATGTTAAAATTCCTTGTCTTAAATAACTAAGTGGGAGAGGAATTTAATCAAATTCCATGGTCTCCATTATTGGTTTGTAAGTGATGCATTCAAACTTGCGCGTTGGCTCTGAGTGTCTTCCTCCACATTGGATGAGTTTGTTTGCGGGTCACTAGATCAAACTTCCTTTATGGATGATTATAAGAAGTTATTTAGGTGCATGTGATCTTCTCCATCTGAAGGGGCACAATCCTATTTAATGGACTAAGTATCAAGTAATGATATACACATAGGCGCATTTAATAGTATCCTCCCCATTGAAGTCATTGTTATTATTTGTGTGACCGAAGAAACCAACTATTAATTTTATTTGTCATAAAGTTAGCATGACAAGATGATAAAATTAATGGGTAAAATCTCCTCTTACAAATGTTTGAATTTGTATACATCCACAATATCATGGCATACAAAATTCACGGTGTTTTGAGGTGTTGGTGAGTTTAAATGATATTGTTTGAGAAATCAATATTATTTTAAATTCTTAAATTTTGATCAAAATTTATTTTGTGATTCTTAGGATGACCTTCAATCCACTTGCTGTTATATTAAAAGAGAACAAACTTACTGGTCCCAATTACATTGATTGGAAATGAAATTTGGACATTGTCCTAACTGCTGAAAGCTATAAGTTTGTACTTCTAGAGGTCTACCCTAATGTGCCTAATAGTGATTCTAGTGAAGAGGAGATTGAGAGTCATAGAAAATGGGTCAAGGCAGATGAGATGACACGGTATTACATTTTAGCTTCTATGTCAAATGTGTTGCAACATCAGCATCAGGCCATGCCTACTTCCTTTGATATAATGTACAATCTCAAGGAACTCTTCAGACATCAGAATCGGGCTGTTAGGTAACAGAATATGAGAAACTTAATGACAACCACCATGACTGAGGGGACACCCGTAAGGGATCATATCCTCAAAATGATGGCTTACTTGAGTGAGATACAAATCCTTAGAGCTGAAATCGATGGGGAAACCCAGGTTGATATTATTCTCCAAACGCTACGTAAATGTTTTGAGCAGTTCTGCCTGAACTATAACATGAACAAAAGGGTTTATTCGTTGGCAAGACTTCTAACAGAACTTCAAGCAGCAGAAGTGCTATTTTGTCAAAGTTCTCAAATTCATTTTACTAAAAATGGTTCTACTTCTAAGTCGAAAGGCAAGAAGAAGAAGAAAAAATAAGTTGGTTCAACAAAGAAAGTGAATCGATCTCTAGGGACTGGACCGAAAGCAGGTGTGAAGAAGCCGAAGGGCAAGTGCTTCACATGCAAGCAGTCTGGACATTGGAAGGCAGACTGTCCTCGTAGGAAGGAGAACAATAAAGGTATATCTTATTCTCTAGTAGTTGAAACATGTTTAGAGGTGTTATCTACCGGTACCTGGTGTGTAGATACGAGAGCTACTGATCATGCCTGCAATTCATTGCAGGGGTTCCAGGAAACCCAACGACTATATGAAGAAGAGATAACCGTCTACATGGGCAATGCTACAAAAGTGGCGGCTGTTGCAGTGAGAGATGTTTACTTATCTTTTGATAGGAATAAAACTTTGATTTTGAGAAATTATCTTTCTGTACCAAGTTTTAGAAAGAATTTAATTTCAGTTTCTAAACTATTTATGAATGGATATTTTGTTTCTTTTGATGACAAAGTGGTTGTTAAGAAAAATAGGGTAGTTATCTGTTCCGATACGATGGATGGATACTCTAAATTCAATAACTCCCACAATGCAACAAACGAAAATTAATAACACATCTTCTAATTCTAATAAGAGAAAGTAGCATTCGGAAATGAACCAAACATATCTTTGGCATCTAAGGCTTAGTCATATTAACATAAGTAGGATTCAAAGGCTAATAGCTGATGGACTTTTGGGTTCATTGGTGGTGGAAAACTTTCCAACCTGCGAGTCTTGCTTGGAAGGGAAAATGACCAAGAGACCTTTTATTGCAAAGGGGTATAGAGCCAAAGGCGTGTTGGAATTGATTCATTCTGATTTGTGTGGACCTATGACTATCCAGGCGAGAGGTGGTTTTGAATATTTTGTTTCTTTTATAGATGACTATTCGAGATATGGGAACATTTATTTGATGCGCCATAAGTCTGAGTGCTTTGATAAGTTCAAATAATACTAGGCTGATGTGGAGAAGCATCATGGTAAAAGTATCAAGATACTACGGTCTAATCGTAGTGGCGAGTACCTCTCAGGAAAGTTTAGAAATTATTTATCAGAGGTTGGGATTCAATTCCAATTGTCTGCACATGGTACACCCCAACAGAATAGTGTGGCGGAACGAAGGAATAGGACTCTTATGGAAATGGTTAGATCGATGATTAGTTATTCTGAATTATCAAATTCATTTTGGGGATATGCTCTAGAAACGACAACGTACATTCTGAACTTGGTACCTTCTAAATTAGTATCCTCTACTCCCACAGAATTGTGGAATGGGCGTAAGCTTAGTCTAAGACATGTTCGAATTTGGGGAAGTCCAACACATGTGCTAAAGGGAGATGCTGATAAGTTGGAATCTCATACAGAAGTCCACTTGTTTGTGGGATATCCTAAAGGAACGAAAGGTGGTTTGTTTTATAGTTCTAAAGATCAGAAGGTTATTGTTAGCACCAATGCCTGATTTTTAGAAGAGGACTATGTAATGAACCACAAGCTCATGAGTAAAATTATTCTTGAACAGATAAGAGAAGACACGTCTACCTTAGTACCAACAGTACAAGATAAAATACCATAAAAAACTGCAACACGTGTCACAAATGATGCACAATTGTAAGCAGTGTCACGTCTTAGTGGGAGGGTTGCTCGTCAACCTGATAGATTCATATTTTTGGGAGAGTCTTCGGACTTGATCCTTGGTAAACATGAACCTGATCCCTGCACATATAATGAAGCACTCCAAGATAAAGATGCATCATCTTGGCAAAGTGCAATGAACTCTGAAATAGAATCTATGTATTCTAATAAAGTCTGGGAGCTAGTAGAACCACCAAATAGTGTAAAAGCCATTGGAAGTAAGTGGGTCTACAAAAGGAAAAGAGGGGTAGACGGGAAGGTGGAAACCTTTAAAGAAAGGCTTGTTGCGAAAGGGTATACTCAGAAAGAGGGAATCGATTATGAGGAAACCTTTTCACCGGTAGCCATGCTTAAGTCTATCCAGATTCTTTTATCTATTGTTGCTCATATGGATTATGAGATTTGACAAATAGATGTCAAGACAACTTTCCTTAATGGAAGTCTTGAAGAAAACATCCATATGAAGCAACCAGAGGGATTCATTGCAAAGGGTAAAGAGCATCTCGTATGTAATCTTAATCGGTCTATTTATAGACTTAAAGCAAGCTTTAAGATCTTGGAACATCTAGTTTAATGAAGTGATACAGTCTTATGGATTTATTCAGTGTCCGGATGAGTCTTGTGTATATAAGAAGAGTGATGGAAACGTGGTGGTAATTCTTTTACTATACGTAGATGATATTTTACTCATTGACAATAATGTTAAAGTATTATCAGATGTAAGGGTATGGTTGTCCAAACAGTTTGATATGAAGGACTTGGGAGAATGTTGACATATTCTTGGGATCAAAGTAATAAGGGATCGCAAGAAAAGAATGTTATGCTTATCCCAAGCTTCATACATCAATATTATCCTTGCTCGTTTTAGTATGCAAAACTCCAAGAAAGGCTTCTCACCTTTTCGACATGGGGTACCTTTATCTAAAGAGATGTCTCCTAAGACACCAAAGGAAATAGAGGAGATGAAGGCAGTTCCTTATGCTTCAGCTGTAGGAAGCCTAATGTATACAATGCTATGTACGAGACCGGATATCTGTTTTGTCGTGGGCATGGTTAGCAGATATCAAAGTAACCCAGGATCGGGACATTGGATTGCCATAAAGTATATATTAAAGTACCTGAAAAGGACTAGAGATTATATGCTAATTTACCAGACAGATGATTTGCTCCCTATAGGTTACACGGATTCGGATTTCCAATCAGATAGAGACAGTAGTAAATAAACCTCGGGATATGTGTTTACCTTAGGAGGTGGAGCCATAACATGGAGGAGTGTTAAGCAGAAGTATGTTTCAGACTCCACCATGGAAGCTGAATATGTAGTAGTTTCTGAGGTAGCCAAAGAAGTTGTATGGTTCAGAAACTTTTTGATGGACTTAAATGTAATTCCTGGTTTGCCCAAAATTATCACAGTTTATTATGATAATAGTGGTACAGTAGCAAACTCGAAGGAACCACGAGCCCATAAGGCAAGTGAACACATTGAGCGCAAGCACCACCTGATACGAGACATCGTAAAGAGAGAAGAAGTTGTTGTCGCCAAGATTACATCAGCAGATAACCTAGCAGACCCTTTCACTAAGGCCCTTCCGGCGAGAGCTTTTGATGGCCATGTTGAGGGGATGAGAATTAGATGTATGACAGCATATATGGCAGCATAGTCTTTTAGTATAAGTGGGAGATTGTTAGAATGTATACTAAAAGCCTAACTTTTTGTATAAACATTTATTTATAAGAATCACGATTGGTCAAATATCTTCATTATATTAAATATAGTTATTCATTGAATTTATATTATAGATAATATGGTGTGTGGTGTCACACAGAAGATCATGTTATCAATTCCATATAAATTATAAATAGTAGCTCACGACCAAAATGAATAGGGGCAAACCATTGGAATGGTCGCAGTGTTATTTAGTATTAGTTTATCTTGACTATAAAATTACACTAGTACACTCAGAGTATAGGTGCAGCGGAGGCCGACAAGAGGGGGCGGGGTGAATTGCTTCTGAAAAATTAAAGTATACCCTCCTCAAGACTTTCAACTCAAAATAATAAGCAACAATAAAATACACAAAGAAACAGACTCAGCGATTTTCTTGGTTACAACCAAGACGGTTGTTAATCCAAGGCAGAAGAAAAGCACTCTGAAAAAGATCTCCTTCTCTGAAGGTGGAGAAGCCTTTTACACAATGGAAAGCTCAGACAAGTTGCTAGGAATGACTACAGAGTTGAAAGAACAATTGTTGATTAATTCCTAGGTCAGGGGTCCTTTTATAGCCCCTGGAAAGTCTATCTTGAAGGTCCAAGGCATCTCCAACAAGGACTGAAGGTGCCTTCAAGTTGGAGGCGCCTCCAATGCCTGTTGGAGGCGCCTCTAAGCTGGCAGCTTTTCCAGCTTGCTTCTTTTCTTCGACTTCCGAAGTTCCGTTCTTTTGGGTGATTCCGGCCAACCGAAATAGGGCTCATTCGAACCCAATTTCTGGCCTTCTCCTCGAGTAGTCTTCCATCCCGGCTTTATGCCCCTCGAATGCCACGCACATTCTTCTCGCCCACCGGTGTATTCTTCCGTAGCTCTTTCGTCCTTCTGACGCACCGAGCCCGTCGGCTCCCGTCTCGTGTCATCCTTCTCGCTAGCTGCGTCTTTCGCTCGACTTCCTGCGCTCTTAAGCTCATGCACACTCAGACACAGAGATCAAACACAAAGCAGGACTCAACTGACTTGGTTGATCACATCAAAACAACCACGGGATCCAACAATCTCCTTCTTTTTGATGTGCATCAACCCAAGTTCAAGTTAGGGTAAAAATAAACAAACAGTAATTTTAAAGAAAATTACTAAACTAACATGTTAAGCATAAATTTACAATAAATAAAATTGTAATTATTTAATTAAGAGTTTAAAGAGAATTTTTCAAAAATATTTTTAAAACTCAGAGTTTTGAAAATAAAAAAATTCAAAATTCTCTCCCCCTAAATTTGTACCTTTCTCTCTTCCTTTGATCATAGCAAAAACGGGGTAGGAATATGATATTTAAAAAAATATTTAGCAAATTTTTAAGTTAGAAAAAATTCTGAGCAAGATGAATTTGTCCAAAAATTTCTAAATAAAATTGAATTTTTAGAGTTTTCCAGAAAAAAATTTCTTAGTAAACTGAATTTTTAGAATTTTTCTAAAATAATTTCTAAGTAAAAATGAATTTTTAGAATTTTTAAAAAATGTTTCAAAAACTTTCAAAGCATGATTTAATTCTAGTTTTAATATTTTTTCAGAAAGTTAATTAAATATTTTATTTTAATATTTCAGCTTCTAGGTCGTGGCGAGACACTAGGCCTTCTTGGTTATTGGAACAACAATCACTTCCTTAGACAAAGCCTCATAAAAAAATTTTAACATTTAATTTTTCTTCTGAAAGCCTTAATTTAAAAAAAAAAATTAATTTAGCACAGATTTTGGAACCCAATAGAGGTTCCTTCCTACGGGATTAATCAGAAACTTAGGGGGTATATGATTTTTGGGAATTTTCTTAAATTGACCTTGATGATGTTTAACATACCAGTTTAATTTTCCATAAATTTTAAGTTTTGATTTCTGAAAAACATTTGTTTTTAAACATGCATCATATTTAAATTTTTCAATTTCTAATTTTAAGTTATCATTTTCTGATTTCAATTTATCTAAGATTCTATTTAAGTTAGCATTCTCTTTTTTTTTCTAATTTAAATAAATCTTTAGAAAGAGACTTGATAAACTAAAACGACTGAGTAGGGGTTAGATTACGCACCTGCCTTACCTGACTTGGTGATGCTCCCCCTTCACTGTAGCATTCCTCTTCTGATGTTCCTCCCCCTTCATCTATGCTCATTTCTGAGCTTGACTCTTCTTCTAGCTGATGGTTAGCCATTAGCGCTAGCCCAGAGAAGGCTTCGACGTCTGATTCGGAAGAAGATGAATCTGACCAAGTGGCCTTCAGGTTCTTGTGCTTGGAGGATTCTGGTTTCTTGTACTTTGTCTTTTCCTTCTCTTTTCCCTTTTTCTTTAATTTTGGGCAGTGATCTTTGATGTGCCCTTCTTCGTTACAGTTGTAGCAATGAACCATTCTTTTTCTTTGCTGATGACTCTTTGTCTGCGATCTAAATTTATTAGAATTAAAAAACTTATTGAAACGCTTTACTAGTAGTGCCGCTTCTGATTGGTCGATCGAGGCTTCAGAGTCAGAATCGTTTGTTCTTGCCTTTAAGGCAATGTTCTGACTTGTTTTCTCCACTTCTTTGGGCTCTGCAATCCGAGATTCGTGAAGTTCAAAAGTTGAAAATAAATTTTCTAAAGTACTTATCTCGAAGTTCTTAGAGATATAGTACGCATCTACTAAGGAGGCCCACTCTGGAGTTCTGGGGAAGGCGTTGAGCGCGTACCGGATCGAGTCCCGGTTCGTTACTTCTTCTCCAAGGTTGCTTAGTTGAGTTATAAGCTCCTTAATCCTTGCTTGGAGTTGCGCTACCTTCTCGCCGTTGTTCATCCGGAGGTTCGTTAACTGGGTCCGGAGGATGTCGCGCCTCGCTAGCTTAGCTTCTGAGGTACCATCGTGAAGCTCTAGGAATTTATCCCAGAGGTCTTTAGCGAAATCATAGCTCCCGATCCGACTTACCTCCTAGGGCGGCAAAACTCTAGTAAGTGGAACTATGCCTTTCTGTTGGTGACAAAATCGGCTTGCTCCTTCTTGCTCCATTGATGCTCTTCTTTATCTTTCGGAACTTCAAAACCATATTTCATAGTTAGTAAAATATCGAGGCTGGTTTTAAAAAAATACCTCCATCCGACGTTTCCATGTCGCAAAGTCTCTATCGAACTTCGGGGGATGAATGCTAGTTCCGACCATCGTCTTGATCTTCGTGCTTCAGTCGGCGGTTAGTCCTTCTGAGGTGGTCTGACTTTGATACCAATTGTAGGTGCAGCGGAGGACGGCAAGAGGAGGGGGGGGGGGGTTGAATTGCTTCTGAAAAATTAAAGTATACTCTCCTCAAGACTTTCAACTCAAAATAATAAGAAACAGTAAAATAAACAAAAGACAGACTCAGCGATTTACTTGGTTACAACCAAGACGATTGTTAATCCAAGGCAGAAGAAAAGCGCTCTGAAAAAGATCTCCTTCTCTGAAAGCGGAGAAGCCTTTTACACAATGGAAAGCTCAGACAACTTGCTAGGAATGACTACAGAGTTGAAAGAACAATTGTTGATTAATTTCTAGGTCCAGGGGTCCTTTTATAGCCCCTGGAAAGTCTATCCCGAAGGTCCAAGGCGCCTCCAACAAGGACTGAAGGTGCCTTCAAGCTGGAGGCACCTCCAATGCCTGATGGAGGCGCCTCCAAGATGGCAGCTTTTCTAGCTTGCTTCTTTGCTTCGACTTCTGAAGTTTCGTTCTTTTGGGTGATTCCGACCAACCGAAATAGGGCTCACCCGAACCCAATTTCTGGCCTTCTCCTCGAGCAGTCTTCCATCCCGACTTTAGGTCCCTCGAACGCCATGCCCGTTCTTCTCGCCTACCGGTGTACTCTTCCGTAACTCTTTCGTCCTTCGGACGCACCGAGCCGGTCGGCTCCCTTCCCGTGCCATCCTTCTCACTAACTGTGTCTTTCGCTCGACTTCTTGCGCTCCTAAGCTCCTACAAACTCAGACACAGGGATCAAACACAAAGAAGGACTTAACCGACTTGGTTGATCACATCAAAACAACCATGGGGTCCAACACTAAGTGTATTGAGTAAGACCATTTGAGGTTGTTCTTTTTATACTGATTGCATAAAAGAACAGGACCTATGTTATTATGGAAGTGCGTACTCTTAATCCCGATATAATGACAAACACATATATTTAGTATTTATTTCTT
Source organism: Zingiber officinale (assembly GCF_018446385.1). Taxonomy (NCBI): domain Eukaryota; kingdom Viridiplantae; phylum Streptophyta; class Magnoliopsida; order Zingiberales; family Zingiberaceae; genus Zingiber; species Zingiber officinale. The sequence goes on along the minus strand of NC_056006.1, from coordinate 68,389,944 downwards.
TAATTTATCAATGGGTGAGATTTAGTTCATTAAATCCTTATGTAGGGATCCATGGTGACTTCAGGTCCAAGGACTAGTAGTCATACTAATAGCCACATGAGAAAGTATATGACACTCATATAACGATTCATGATACTTTCTCATGGCAGGTCATTCAGTATACATTCTCTAATGCATACCCATGTGTTAACTTGATATCTCTATATCCATGACTTGTGAGATCAAGTCATCGAGTTGACCTACATGCTAGTCTCGTCGCATTAACATTGTCCCTGAATGTTAATACTCGACTAGGAATGATTAAGAGTAGTGTTCCCTATATCATCTCACTATCAATTCAACCAATCGATTGATATAGGTAAGAACCTTCTACTCAAGGACGCTATTATACTTAGTTTATTTAGCACCAATACAAGTAAGTATAATAACCAAAACAAATGCCTTTATCAATATACAAGAATATGATACAATGAGTCTATACAATAATCATCAAATGATTGGATCTAGGGCTCTAACTAACAATCTCCCACTAGCACTAGTGCCAATCAGTGTAGGCTCTAAGCCCCAATGACCCAGTGTGACCATCATGCTTTTTCTGTGCCAAAGCCTTGGTCAAGGGATCTGCGATGTTAGCATCTATAGGTACTCTACAAATCTTCACATCTCCTCTCTCGATAATCTCTCAAATGAGATGAAAGCTCCGTAGTATGTGTTTGGTCCACTGGTGTGAACGAGGTTCCTTAGCCTGTGCTATAGCTCCATTGTTGTCACAATAGAGCTCAATAGGGTCAGCGATACTAGGAACCACCCCAAGTTCAGTGATGAACTTGCGGATCCAAACTGCCTCCTTTGCTACCTCTGATGCAATAATGTACTCAGCCTCTGTCGTAGAATCAGCTACTGTGTCCTGCTTTGAACTCTTCCTGCTCACAACACCACCATTTATGCAAAACATGAATCCTGACTACGATCGATAATCATCCTGATCGGTCTGGAAGCTGGCATCACTGTAACCCTTTACAGCTAGCTCATCATTGCCTCCATATATCAAGAAATATTCTTTAGTCCTTCTTAAGTATTTAAGAATATTCTTGACCGCTATTCAGTGACTTTCACCTGGATCTGACTGGTATCGACTCGTCATGCTCAAAGCATACGAGACATCAGGACGAGTACATAGCATGACGTACATGATAGATCCTATGGCTGAGGCATAAGGGATCTGTTCCATACGGTCTCTCTCCTCTCTAGAAGAGGGACCTTGAGTCTTCAAAAGACTCACACCATGTGACATCGGCAGAAATCCCTTCTTGGAGTTCTGCATGGCAAACTGAAGGAGTACCTTGTCAATATATATACTCTGACTTAGGCCAAGCAATCTCTTAGATCTATCTCTATAGATCTGTATCCCTAGAATGCGGGATGCCTCACCTAAGTCCTTCATTGAGAAACAACTCCCTAGCCAGGTCTTGACAGACTGAAGCAAAGGGATGTCTTTCCCAATGAGTAGTATGTCATCCACATACAATATGAGGAAGACAACTATGCCCCCTACAACCTTCTTGTAGACACAAGGTTCATCTTCATTCTTGATGAAACCAAACTATTTGATTACATCATCGAATCGAAGATTCCATCTCCGAGAAGCTTGCTTCAGTCCATAAATGGACCTATGCAGCTTGCATACTCTGCTAGTATGTTGTGGATCTACAAAACCCTTAGGTTGTGTCATGTACACATCCTCGAGTAGGTTTCCATTCAGAAACGTGGTTTTGACATCCATCTGTCATATCTCATAGTCATGGTATGCTGCAATAGCAAGCATGATCCGAATGGACTTAAACATCGCTACTGGAGAAAAGGTTTCATCATAGTCAATACCATGAATTTGCTTGAAACCTTTAGCTACCAAGCGACCCTTATAAATAAGTCCATCCATGTCAGTCTTTCTCTTAAAGACCCACTTACACCCAATGGGTTTTACCTCTTCAGGTGGATCAACCAAAGTCCATACTTGGTTGGTGTACATGGATTCCATCTCGGATCTCATGGCCTCTAGCCATTTCTCAGAATCTGGTCTCATCACAGCTTCCTGATAGGTGGTAGGCTCATCATCTATGAGCATAACGTCATCATGGTCAGACAAGAGAAATGAATATCTCTCAGACTGACGATGTACCCTATCAGACCTGCGAAGAGGTATGTCTACTTGAACTGGTTGTTGTTCCTCAACTCCTTGTGGAACAACATCATCCACAACACTTTGTGGTTCCAGTTCAACTTCCATCGAGGCTTCAGTGCTATGGTCCGTATCTTGAACTTCTTCAAGATCGAACGTGCTCCCACTAGTCTTTCTAGAAACAAAGTCCCTTTCTAGAAAGAACCCAGTCTTTGCCACAACTACCTTGTGCTGACTAGGAATGTAGAAGTAATATCCCTTAGTTTCCTTGGGATATCCAATAAAGTAGCACTTGTTGGATTTGGGTCCTAACTTGTCCGAGACTTGACGTCGAACGTAAGCCTCACAATCCCAAATCCTCATGAAAGACACCTGAGCATTTCTCCCAGTCCATATCCTATATGGTGTCTTTATTACGGCCTTGGATGGAACTCGGTTGAGTATACCGTGTCTAGAGCATATCCCCAAATATATGTAGGAAGATCTGTGTGACTCATCATAGACCATACCATATCTAATAGGGTATGATTCCTCCTTTCGGATACACCATTCCACTGTGGTGTTTCAGAAGGAGTGAGTTGGGATAGAATCCCACACTCAGCTAGATAGTCACGAAATTCATGGCTAAGGTATTCTCCACCTCGATCTGATCGAAGTATCTTAATACTCTTGCCAAGTTGGTTTTGTACTTCATTCTTGAATTCTTTGAACTTTTCAAAGGATTCAGACTTATGTGTCATTAAGTACACATAACCATATCTACTGAAGTCATCAGTAAATGTGATGAAGTACCTATAACCGCCTCTAGCAGCGACATTGAAAGGGCCACATACATCACTATGTATAAGTCCTAACAAATCAGTCGCTCTTTCGTTGTGCCCACTAAAGGGAGTCTTGGTCATCTTGCCTAGTAGGCATGACTCACACGTCTCATAAGATTCAAAATCAAATGAGTCCAGCAAACCATCCTTATGGAGCTGGGATAAGTGCTTGTCATTTATATGACCTAAGCGACAGTGCCAGAGATAGGTTTGGTTCATGTTATTTGACTTGAACCTCTTGGTATTTATGTTATAGATAGGGTTTTCAAGGTCTAGAATGTAGAGTCCGTTCATCAGAGGTGCACTACAATAGAACATATCTTTTAAATAAACAGAACAATATTTGTCCTTTATTATAAAAGAGAAACCTTTCTTGTCCAAACAAGAAACTGAAATTATGTTCTTAGTTAAAGCAGTCACATAACAACAATCATCCAACTCTAGTACAAGCCCAGAGGGTAGAGATAGAAAATAAGTTCCTACAAAAGCAAAGTGTATCAGCTCCATTGCTCAGTGGGTCCACCTCACCCTTGCCAATGCCTGCTATTTCTCAGTAGCTACATTAGTACAAATGTGAGAAGCACATCCAGGTATCCATTACCCATGATGAAGAAATAGATAGATTGACTTCTATAACATATATACAAGTGTTAGTCTCACTCGCTTCTTCTTAAGATCTTCCGTACACCTTACTCTTCCGATTGCTCGAAAGCATCCTGTAGGTGACCCCTCCTTTAGGCTTCAGTGCCTTGCCTTTGCCCTTGGCTTGGGACTTTCCCTTGCCTTTGGGCTTGCCCTTTCCCTTGTGTTTCTGAACCATCAGAACAGAGTAGGGCTTAGCCTTCTTAAGGTTTAGCTCAGCAGTTCTTAACATGCTAAGCAGCTCGGGCAGTGGCTTGTCAATTTCGTTCATATTGTAGTTTAGAATGAATTGACTATAGCTATCGGGCAAGGATTGCAAGATCAGGTCAGTGGCCAGCTCTTGGCCAAGCGGGAAGCCTAACCTCTGTAGGTTTTCTATGTACCCAATCATTTTGAGTACATATGGGCCTACGGGAGCCCCATCTGACATCTTGCATTGAAATAGTGCCCTTGAGATCTCAAATCTCTCATGTCGCGCTTGTCCTTGATACAGTTGACGAAGATGTTCAACCATATCGTAAGCGCCCATCAACTCGTGTTGCTTCTGAAGCTCAGAGTTCATGGTCGCGAGCATTAGACAGTAGGGGTGTAATCGAGCCGAGCCGAGCCGAACTCTTGGATGTTTGAGTTTGACTCGTTTATAATCGAGCCGAGCTCGAGCTTTATTTAACGAATATATTCATGGCTCACGAGCTTATTCGAGCTTTTATCGAGCCTAAACGAGCTTAATAAATATAAATTATAAATTTAAATATTCATTAAAAATTAAATTATATATTTTAAAAAAATTATAATATTCTTGTGAAAATTTATAATTTTATTCTAATAAATAAATATAATATATTTGTCCATGTTTTTCATAAGTAAAGTGTAAAATTTATAAATTCAATATCAAAACTATTATTATTTTTATTTAAAAGTTGATTTATGAGCTTAACGAACATGTTCACGAGCTAACGAGCCGAATATTGTGAAGCTTGAGCTTGGCTTGTTTATCTTAACGAGTCTCATTAAACGAGCTCAAATGAGCTTTTATCGAATCGAGCTTCGAATAGCTCACGAGCGGCTTGGCTCATTTACACCCCTATTAGACAGGACACATCTAATGCGTCATCTTAATGCTTCTTGTAAGCATCTCGGTCAGCTCGCGTGGCAGTGGCAGGAGGAGCCTCCGGAATAGGCTGCTCCAGAACGTACAGTTTACGTTCTTGGGTGAGAACTATGCTCAAGTTCCTGTACTAGTCCAAGAAATTTGCTCCGTTGAGCTTGCCCTTCTCAAGGACAGAACGTAGGGAGAAAGAGTTCGTATTCGACGTCATGGTTATCTACAACAGAAAAATGCAGAAAATAAATATCATATTCTTTTAAATCATTTAATTAGACCTTTAACTAAATGATGCTCCCACTGAATTCTATAATTCATGTGGGACAAGATCCACATCATACTAACCCTTGAGTTAGCTTTGGCTAATACGCCCAAGATTTAGTATGATCGGTAGGTAATGATTTACCAATTACATCTCTATGCAACTCTTGTTTATAGGATCATTATCCGCAGTTATATTAAAACTTGAGTTAGCTTTGGCTAATACGCCCAAGAATTAATATAAATGTGATTTATCTCCTATCTTTCCAACCGTTGGAAGAATGCCTATAGTTGTACTCGATCCAACCGAGTTAAGTAGGAATACTTAATCTAATTGAGTTTGTACTTGCCCATGCGTTGATAAGCGGGACCAAGATTGTCTCTCCGTACCCTACCAAGATAATATGTGTTGCTCTTCTTTGGCAGATTCAACAACACATGTGATCGAGGTAGTGATAGGTATCACGACACGGTAGGCATTAGAGTTGATGCGATTGAGATCTAATCTAATCGAGAGGGTGCATCTTGTACACGATTTAGATCTAATCTAATCGTTAGGCACTAATTAATTACTAATCATGCATCACATACACACAAGCAATTAATTAAATTATTTATGATTAGTCATGACCCTACTACGATCTTCTCAAGCCAATGAGAAGATCGGATGGACAACCTAGGTCAACAGCTTCTCAAGCTCCTCCCTTTGACCACCTTGTGTTGCTCGCGCCCTCCTCGTAACTCCGTCTCGAGTGGACCTTCCACGGCTCCAATTTTGTACATTACAATTTTGAAACTCGAGTTACATTTGAGTCTAAACTAATTTTATAACAAGAATAAATGGAGAAAGGCATGACGCGCAGGTCGCGTATCAAATATACAGTACACACAACACAAATGACGGCGCGCAGGCCGTAATATGAATTACAACACAAATATTCCAATCAAATTGGGTCTTTTTGGACCATGACCATCACAAATTATACATAATTCTAAATTATGTAATTTCCATAATTTTATGTAATTTTAATACTATTTTTACAATTTTTATGGGTAAAAATTCCTGGCGGTCTCGTTTAGCGGTTTTCGGGCGCAATCGCGAAACGAATCCCCTTGCGGGGCCAGGGGCAGCCCCCTACCCGCGATCTAACCATCGCGAGTGCTCCTTAGCGATCCTACAACACCTTAGCCCGCTGTCCCAAAAATATTTGGGGCGAAACCTTGCTGTTTCGGAAAAATCTTCTCGGTAGTCGAAGCCTACAAGTGTCGAAACACTTGTGCTTCGCTTCTACGAGAAAATTTCCCATAAAAACTATAAAATTAGAAAATTTACAGAATATTACAAATCTGCTATTTTTCATAAAAATACAAAACAAACTCGTACAAGACTTCGCACGTGGTTCTGATACCACTGTTGGGTTTTTCGGGCCGCGAAAACCGCTTTTTCGCGTCACGGAAACCCCGAAACCCCAAGCCACCGGATCTGTGCGAAGTAAAATAAAACAAAATATGAGTACGAGTTTCTTAGACTTAGTTCTAAACTAGATTTACAAGGAGAAAACCTTTTACCCTTGATGCGTGCCCTTTACGAATCCCGCTCGTCCAAGGAAGTACCGGATCTCGAGATTGTCAAGCGTACAATCCTATAGAAGTATCCACACGAACAAATGGATGGAGAAAAACTAAACAAAGGTGTGCTAGCACCCTTGATCAGTCACGACAAGAGGAGGAAAGGGAGAGCAAGAAGAGAGAGCAAGGAAGAAGATGGAATCAATATCCCTTGAATGAAAATTCAATCTCATTCAACAACATAAGTGGCCGACCATAATGGGAATTGAAACCCCCATTCTCATTTAATGTGTCCATTAAAGAGATTTGTAACCTCCATGAGGTGGCACACACATGTGCTAAACATGATGATGTGTAGCACCATTATTGGCCACTTAATGCCAAGTCACAAATGATGTGGCATAAAGTCAAGTCAAACTTGACTTTCCTCTTCCTCTCAAGTCAAGTCAAACATGACTTAATCTCTCTCATGGTTGATCTAATCCAACCATTTAATTCAAGCCAATTTAATATAATGAATCTAATTCATTTAATTAAATTGATTCAATGAGTCATAATCTAAATTAGATTTATTGAACACATGAATCAACTTGAGTCCAACTCAATTAGACCAATTAGGATTACTATTAATCCAATTTGATTCATCACATGAATCTAATCCTCTTGGTTCATCATATGAACCTAATCTCCATCTAATTGTCCTTTGTGTGTGACCATATAGATTCTTATAACGTTGGCAATGCTCCTAAACCCATTTAGAAGCATAAGTAATGAGCGGTATCTAGCAACACATCATTACTACCCAAGTTATAAGAATGTTGAGATCCAACATCACCTTGTGACTACTAATTGTGACTCCTCACAAAATATGACATTGTCCTTCTATCCTAGACATCTAAATTGATTAATGTGAGGCATAGACCGTGTCATCCTCTAATCAATCTAAATCTTGAACTCCAAGTAGACTCACTCAATCAAATGAACTCAATATCTCATATTGACTCATTTGGGCATGGCCATGCACTTTGTGGTCTCACTCTATCAAGAATATCGATGTTGCTCCCGTCATATAGGAGGGATAGATCCCATCTACATCACTCACATCCCTCTGCATAATTCGTTACATACCCAATAATCACCTTTATAGTCCACCCAGTTACGGGTGACGTTTGACGAAGCCAAAGTACGTAACTCCTTATGTAGGGATCCATGGTGACTTCAGGTCCAAGGACTAGTAGTCATACTAATAGCCACATGAGAAAGTATATGACACTCATATAACGATCCATGATACTTTCTCATGGCGAGTCATTCAGTATACATTCTCCAATGCATACCCATGTGTCAACTTGATATCTCTATATCCATGACTTGTGAGATCAAGTCATTGAGTTGACCTACATACTAGTCTCGTCACATTAATATTGTCCCTGAATGTTAATACTCGACTAGGAATGATTAAGAGTAGTGTTCCCTATATCATCTCACTATCGATTCAACCAATCGATTGATATAGGTAAGAACCTTCTACTCAAGGACGCTATTATACTTAGTTTATTTGGCACCAATACAAGTAAGCATAATAACCAAAACAAATGCCTTTATTAATATACAAGAATATGATACAATGAGTCCATACAACAATCATCAAATGATTGGCTCTAGGGCTCTAACTAACATATAATTTGGGAATGGTGTGGTAGTTATTATAATGAGTTATTATTGATGAACTTGAGTTGGGTGTTCAAGGCGAACACGGGAAGCTCGAGCTCATCGAGAGACCAAAGTCAATTCCACCTCTAGGTCCCTATTATAACCTCTTATATAAAGCATTATATCCACCAAAAGCCAGTTTCTTAAGCCTAAGCTTGGGTCGGCCAAGCCTTTCTTGGTGCCTAAGCAAGGGGCCGACCAAGCCAAGCTTGGAGCCCAAGCTAGGGCTGGCCAAGCCTTGCTTGGTGCCCAAGCAAGGGGTCGGCCACACATAAACTAGAAAAGGAAATTTTATTTTTTGTTAAAATCTTTCATTTATAGAGATCCATTATGATATGGGTTAGGTTTCATGGATCTCCGGTGAGGAAGGGAAAGAAGATAGCCGAGTTGAGAAGATAGATCAATATCGACCGGGATATGTTTCCAAGTAGATGGGTCAATATCGATCAGGATATGCCTCCAAGGAGGTAGGCTAATATCGGCCGGGATATACCTCCAGGGAGGTAGGACAATATCGATCGAGATATACCTTCAGGAAGGAAGGCCGATATCGGCCAGGATATGCCTCCAGGGAGGTAGACCAATATCGATCGAGACATACCTTCAGGAAGGAAGGTCAATATCGGCCGGGATATACTTCCTAGTGAGCAGGCCAATATCGATCGAGATATACCTTCAGGAAGGAAGGCTGATATCGGCCGGGATATGCCTCCAGGGAGGCAGACCAATATCGATCGAGACATACCTTCAGGAAGGAAGGTCAATATCGGTCGGGATGTACTTCCGAGTGAGCAGGCCAATATCGATCGAGATATACCTTCAGGAAGGAAGGTCGATATCGGCCGGGATATGCCTCCAGGGAGGCAGACCAATATCGATCGAGACATACCTTCAGGAAGGAAGGTCAATATCGGCCGGGACATACTTCCGAGTGAGCAGGCCAATACCGATCGAGACATGCCTTCAGGAAGGAAGGTCGATATCGGCCGAGATATACTTCCAAGTAAGTAGGCCAGTGTCGATCGAGACATACCTTCAGGAAGGAAGGCTAATATCGGTCGGGATATGCCTCCAAGGAAGCAGACCCATATCGATTAAGATATACCTCCAAGGAGGTAGGCTAATATCGGTCGGGATATGCCTCCAGGGAGGCAGGCCAATATCGATCGAGTCATACCTGTAGGAAGGAAGGCCAATATCGATCGAGACATGCCTCTAGGGAGGCAGACCCATATCGATCAAGATATACCTCCAAGGAGGTTGGCTAAGATCAGCCGGGATATACTTTCGAGTAAGCAGACCAGTATCGATCGAGACATGCCTTCAGGAATGAAGGCCAATATCGGCAGGGATATACTCCCAAGTAAGCAGGCTAGTATCGGTCAAGATATACCTTCAAGGAGGAAGGTCAATATCGGTCGGACTGAATAATACCTTGAAAAGATATATCACTATTGATCAAGATTACATACTTGATAAAATATAGCCCAGCGTTAGTTGGGATAATAAACCTAGAGGGGCACGGACAGGCATTGCCTAAGGAGCCTCGTGAGAGGTAATAATAATTGACTAAACCTAGTTAAGTTTAGCTTCGACCGATACAAGGAACATTATTATATTAAGATATCTATGATATAGCAAAAATAGGAGAGGCGAGTAGGAACGATAGAAACACTTTAAAAGGACTTGTGAGACAGGATAGAAGTAAATATTTCAAATAAAGTAGTTGATAAAGATATTTGTATGTGATTGTATAACAAGTGTTATATGTTTGGCGGGAAAGGTGTTTTTAGACTATTTTGCAGGTACTAGACGACAAAGAAGGTACATATGAGGTACAAAAAAGATTCCTTAAAAGTCATTTACCACGCAACTACGTCATCTCAAACAAACTCTAACAAACGGGGTCCACTTCATGACTACGGAGGTTATATAAGCGGTATAAAGAGTCCTCTCCGTTGGCAAGGTAAGTTCACATCATTCACATTCATAACTCAATTCTAGCTTCGCTCATCATCTTCTTCTCCTCTTTCCTACACAAGAAGAGATCACTAACTTGAGCTTGGGAGGCTTAGCGAGGATTCCCACCCGATCTTAGGTCACCGATAGTGTTGGTTGGTCTCTTGTGGGCCTTGGAAGCTCGGATCCGGGTTTCTTGGTTGATTCTTTCTCGCCATTGGAGCTTTGCACCGGAGAGTATTTCTGATTCTTCCGCTTTGGGTTTCTCGATCGGCTCTATAGGTATTATTCTTCATCGCGGTAGGGTTTTTCTCCGACTCTCCGTTTGTCAAGCTTCTCGTCACTTCTGACTGATACACGAGACTACAAGATGGAAGAGGCTAGAAAATCAAATCTACTCACCATTAGCCGTGAGGATCTGGATTTCTCATCAACACTGCAGCATAAATGTGCAACAACAACAACAACAACAACAACAAGCTCATACTGGAGCCACTGCGCATGGCTCATAATCCGAAAATTTCAACTCACTGGAGCAAAAGAAAAGAGCCGTAAGAGGAAGAACATACATATTTTCCTCCAATTGGCCGTCCATGAGCCTTTCGCACTCCCATGGAGGGGGGGTTCCAGAATCCGGCGGCCGCACGATAAAAGAATAAGATTAAAATGATAACTAGTGATAGCTCACGAAAAAAGTCATCTCTTCTCAAAAGTGTCTTTGATGATCCGCTCCAGCGATCAAAGTCTTCAGATCGTGAGTACACTAGAACCACAGATCAGGATCATCTATTGAAATTGAGAATGTAGCATTATTACAACTTCGGATGGGGTGAAATGTCGATGTTTCTTACTACACTGTGAGGGAGCCGCGGACAGTTGAGACTCGATCTATCAAATTTAAAGACTTCAAGAAAGTTTTCTACATCACTTTCTAGTAACAAAGGTATCATAAGACTCCTTGAGTCTATTCTCAATTAACAAGCATTCAAAGAGTCCATCCGAGCCTACATCAAAGATTTAATCGGTGCGATGTACCCAATGCTACTATCTTAGTACGCTTTCTCTTGGTTTAAATGATAATGATTTCTTTAAAGACCTGGTGAGAAATCCTCCTTCCAATTTTGATTCTTTAATTGAGACATCCAATTTATTAATGTGGAAGAAGTCTGCTCGAGAGAAAGAAGAGGCACTACTTCTTCTCACTCGGTTAAGGAAAGCTCATACTCTTGTTCCTCCACCTAGAGGACCCGGCAGTTCATCCACCTCATCGTCATCAATATCGCCATGAGCCTGACATGTGGAGATAGCCCCAGAGAGATGGTGCACCTATCATAAAAACATAGCATCATCATAATCAAGACTGTTTTGTTTTAAGAAATAAAAAGCAAGCGGAGGCGAAGATACAAGAGGCAAAACTATTATCGTGGAGCTTCTAGGTAGCAAAGTCCCTCAAGTTGGAATATCTGGGGCCCGAGTCGATGGTTTCGGAGGTCTGGAGTTACCGGTGCCAAAGACGCGAAGCCGGTCTTTTACTCACGAGCCAACCGAGTCACCAAAGCCGTAGATCCGGTCAAAGATTCGTAAACAAAACTTTTAAAAACCTTTTCTTGTACGAGTTTATAAAACCTTTAGATCTACACTAGATAAAGGGTTATACCTTGAAGCGTGCCTTCTTATCCCGCCCATCCAAGGAGTTGTCGGATCTCATATCATCAGCGTCGGTCCTGAGTATCCACACACGTGTGGAGAAAACCTCACACAAAGGTGTGCTAGCACCTGGTGAGATCCGGCAAAAGAAGAGGAGAGGGAGAGCTTGAGAGGAAGAAGGAGGAAGATTCACCACCCTTGAATAAATTGAATGAAAATCAATCCAATTCAAAAGTGGCCGGCCACATCTCATCAAGTGTAACTCCCCATTAAATGCAATTAATGTGAAGTTAATAAGAAAATGGCTTTGTAACTTCCATGAGGTGGCACACCATGATGATGTGGAACATCATCATTGGTCCACCTAATGCCAACTCACCAATGAGGTGGCAAAAGGTCAAGTCAAAATTGACCTTTGGTCTTCCTTCTCTAGTCAAGTCAAACTTGACCCAATCTCTACCATGGTTGATCTAATCCAACCATTTGATTCGAGCCAACTTAATATAATGAATCTAATTCATTAAATTAAATTGATTTAATAAGTCATAATCTAAATTAGACTCATTAAATACATGACTCAACTTGAGTCGAACTCAAGTTAGCCCAATTAGGATTACTCTTAATCCAATTTTATTCATCAAATGAATCTAATCCTCTTGGTTCATCATATGAACCTAATCTCCATCTAATTGTCCTAAGTGTGTGACCCTATAGGTTCTTGTAACGTTGGCAATGCCCTAAACCCATTTAGGAGCATAAGTAATGAGCGGTATCTAGCAACACATCATTACTACCCAAGTTACAAGAATGTCGAGATCCGACATCACCTTGTGACTACTAATTGTGACTCCTCACAATATGTGACATTGTCCTTCTCTCCTAGACATCTAGATTGATCAATGTGAGGCATAGACCGTGTCATCCTCTAATCAATCTAAATCTTGAACCCAAGTAGATCAAATGAGCTCAACATCTAATGTTGACTCATTTGGGCATGGCCATGCACTTAGTGGTCTCACTATCAAGAATACCCATGTCTCCATCATGGGAGGGATTCCATCTACATCACTCACATCCCTCAGCATAATTTGTTACATACCCAGATCGCCTTTATAGTCCACAGCCACTGGTGACTGAAACTAAAGTACATAACTCCTTATGTAGGATCTATGGTGACTTCAGGTCTAAGGACTAATAGTCATACTAATAGCCACATGAGAAAGTATATGACACTCATATAACGATCCATGATACTTTCTCATGGCGGGTCATTCAAGATACATTCTGCATACCCATGTGTCAACTTGATATCTCTATATCCATGACTTGTGAGATCAAGTCATCGAGCTGACCCACATGCTAGTCTTATTGTATTAACATTGTGCTAATACTCGACTAGGAATGATTTAGAGTAGTGTTCCTATATCATCTCACTATCGATTCAACTAATCGATTGATATAGGTATGAACCTTCTACTCAAGGACACTATTATACTTAGTCTATTTGCACTAATATAAATAAGTATAATAACCAAACAAATGCCTTTATTAATATACAAGAATATGATATACATGAGTCCATACAATCATCAAATGATTGGCTCTAGGGCTCTAACTAACAATCTCCACTAGCATTAGTGCCAATCAAGATAGGCTCTAAGGCCTAAAGACCTAGTGTGACCATCATGCTTCCTCTGTGCCAAAGCCTTGGTCAAGGATCTGTGATGTTAGCCTCTGTATCTACAAATCTTCACATCTCCTCTATCGATAATCTCTCGAATGAGATGGAGCGCCGTAGTATGTGCTTGGTCCGCTGGTGTGAGCGAGGTTCCTTTGCTGTGCTATAGCTCCATTGTTGTCACAATAGAGCTCAACAATGTAGGAACCACCCCAATCGAGATGTGATGAACTTCGGATCCAAATCGCTCTCCTTCCGCCTCTAATGCAGGAATATACTCCCTCTTGTAGAATCAATCACATGTCCCGCTTGAACTCTTCCGACTCACCCATTTAAGCAAAACCACACCCCGGGATGGTAATCATCAGGTGCAGGAGCATCACGTATCCTAACCCTTTCTGTCATCATTGCCCATATCAAGATATTCTTTAGTCCTTCTTAAGTACTTAAGAATATTCTTGACCGCTATCCGTGACTTTCGGGATCGTATACGCCGTCCAATTTGCTCAAAACATACGAGACATCAGTCGAACATGATCATAAGTAGATGATCGGGAAGGGATCTGATCCATGCGTCTCTCTCTCTAGAAGAGGGACCTTGAGTCTTGAAGACTCACGCCATGACGCGTAAACTCTTGGAGTTCGCTGCATGGCAAACCGAAGGAATACCTTGTCAATGTACGTACTCTGGCTTGCAAGCAATCTCTTAGATCTATCTCTATATCTGAATCCTAGAATGGGATGCCTCACTAAGTCCTTCATTGAGAAGCAACTCCTAGCCGTCTTGACTGAAGATCAAGGCATGGATCCTTCCCATGAGTAGTATGTCATCCACATACAATATGAGGAAGACAACTATATCCCCAACCTTCTTGTAGACACAAGGCTCATCTTCGTTTTGATGAAACCAAACTGTTTGATTGCATCATCGAAGATTTCCAGATCTCGAAGCTTGCTTTAGTCCATAAATGGACCTATGCAGCTTGCATACTCTGCTAGTATCTTGTGGATCTATAAAACCCTCGTTGTGTCATGTACACATCCTCGAGTAGGTTTCATTCAGAAGCGTGGTTTTGACATCCATCCCATATCTCATAGTCATGGTAGTGCAATAGCAAGCATGATCCGAATAGACTTAAACATCGCCATGGAGAAAAGGTTTCATCATAGTCAATACCATGAATTTGCTTGAAACCTTTAGCTACCAGCGACCCTTATAGATAAGTCCATCCATGTTAGTCTTTCTCTTAAAGACTCACTTAATGGGTATTACCCCTTCGGTGGATCAACCAAAGTCCATACTTGGTTGGTGTACATGGAATCCATTTCGATCTCATGGCCTCTGCCATTTCTGGAACTGTCTCATCACACCTGCTAGGGTGGTAGGCTCATCCTCTAAGGCACAACGTCATCATGGTGACAAGAGAAATGAGTATCTCTCGGTGGCACGCTACCCTATCGACACCTGACTGTATAATAATGCATTTGTCCGTTGTTCCTCTCAACTCTTGTGGAACAACATCATCCACAACACTTTGGGTTCAGTTCAATTTCACAACAGTTGTTCTATTGGCATCTTGAACTTCTTCAGATCGAACGCTCGCCCCACTAGTCTTTCTAGAAACAAAGTCCCTTTCTAGAAAGACCCCAGTCTTGCCACAACTACCTTGTAGAAGTAATATCCCTTAGTTTCCTTGGGATATCCAATGAAATAAGCACTCGGTTTGGGTCCTAATTGTCTGGAGACTTGACTTGTGCGAGCCTCAAATCCTCATGAAAGACACAGGCATCTCATCCATATCTTATATGGTGTCTTTATCAACTTGGATGGAACTCGGTTGAGAATGAAATGTTCTAGTGTCTAGCATATCCTATAGATATGTTGGAAGATCAGGTGACTCATCAGTTCGTACTATATCTAATAAGTCACGATTCCTCCTTTCGGACACACCATTCCACCGTGTGTTCCGAGGAGTGAGTTGGGATAGAATCCCACACTCAGCTAAATAGTCACGAAGCTCATGGCTTAAGTATACACCACCTCGATCTGATCGAAGTATTTTAATACTCTTGCCAAGCTGGTTCTGTACTTCATTCTTAAATTCTTTGAACTTTTCAAAGGATTCGGACTTATGTGTCATCAAGTACACATAACCGTATCTACTGAAGTCATCAGTAAACGTGATGAAGTACCTATAACCACCTCTAGCAACGACATTGAAAGGGCCACACACATCACTATGTATGAGTCCTAACAAATCAGTCACTCTCTCGCTGTGCCCACTAAAAGGGGTCTTGGTCATCTTGCCTCGTAGGCATGACTCGCATATCTCATATGATTCTAAATCAAATGAGTCCAGCAAACCATCCTTATGGAGCTGGGATAAGCGCTTGTCATTTATATGACCTAAGCGACAGTGCCAGAGGTAGGTTTGGTTCATGTCATTTGACTTGAAGCTCTTGGTATTTATGTTATAGATAGGGCTCTCAAGGTCTAGATATAGAGTCTGTTTATTAGAGGTGCACTACAATAGAACATATCGTTAAATAGACTGAACAACATTTGTTCTTTATTATAAACGAGAATCCTTTCTTGTCCAAACAAGAAACTGATATAATGTTCTTAGTCAAGGCAGGCACATAACAACAATCATCTAATTCTAGTACAAGCCCAGAGGGAAGAGATAGATGATAAGTTCCCTACGGAATAGCAGAAATTCGCTCCATTGCCCTACCGGAGTCTATCTCACCTTCATCAATGCCTGCTATTCCTCGATACTTGATTAGTACAAATGTATCACATCGGTCTAATACCCACGATGAAGAAATAGAGGGTTGACTTCTATAACATGTATACCTAAGTCTTATTTCTCTTCTTAAGATCTTCCGGTATTCTTGAGTTCCTCTTCCGTGCCTTGCTTGTCCTTGATATAGGTGACAAAGATGCTCAACCATAGTGGCGCCCATCAACTCATGTTGTACAAGCTCGAGTTCATGGTCGCGAGCATAAGACAGGACACATCTAATGTCCCATCTTGATGCTTCTTGTAAGCATCTCGGTCCGGCATTGTCGCAGAGCAGGAGTCTCCGCGCAGGCATCGACTTCTGCTGAGTGAGAACAACTCGGGTTCTGTATCACTCAGAAATTTGTCGCTTGAGCTTGTCCTTCTAAGGACGCGAGATCGCAGAAGGAATTGTGTTGACGTCATGGTTATCTACAACGTAAAATTTGTAGAAATAAATATCATATTCTTTTAAAATAATTTAATTAGGGCCTTTAACTAAATGATGCTCCCACTGAATACTATAATTGGGACAAGATCCAATCATACTAACCCTTGAGTTAGCTTTGGCTAATACGCCCAAGGCTTAGTATGATCGGTAGGTAACGATTACCAATTACATCTCTATGCAACTCTTGTTTATAGGATCAATATCCGCATTTATATTAAAACTCGAGTTAGCTTTGGCTCCTGAGAGTTAATATAGATGTGATTTTGACCTATTTTTTCAACCGTTGGAAGAATGCCTATAGTTGACTCGATCTAACGAGCAACTAGGAATACTCAATCTAATTGAGTTTGTATTCACCCATGCGTTGGGGACCAAGATTGTCCCTCCGCACTCTAGCAAGATAATATGCTTTGGCAATTCAACAATACATGTGATCGAGGTAGTGATAGGTATCACGGCATTAGACATTTTAGAGTTGGTTTGATCTAGATCTAATCTAATCGAGAAGGATGCATCTTGTGCACAACTTAGATCTAATCTAATCGCAAGGGTGCATCATGTGCACGACTTAGATCTAATCTAATCGTTAAGGCACTAATTAATTAATTAATTATTAAACATGCATCAAATACATAAAAATTAATTAATCTATTTGTGATTTAGTCATGACCCTACTCACGATCTTCTCAAGCCAATGAGAAGATCGATAAGTCAACCTAGGGTCAACAGCCTTCTCCAAGCTCCTCCCTTTAACCACCTTGTGTTGCTCGTGCCCGCCTCGGAACTCCGTCTCGTGTGGACCCTCCACCGCTCAATTTGTACATTACAATTTGAAACTCGAGTTACATTCAAGTCTAAATCTAATTTACAACAAGAATATAAGAGGCCGAACAGACGCTCAGTAATAAATAAAAACATACAACACGAAGCAAACATAACTTGAGACCTTGACCAGTATGAATTACAACACAACCAATCATATTGGGTTTTTGGGCCATATGACAATCACAAAATTTATATATAATTCAAAATTATATATTTTCATAATTTTCTATAATTTTAAAATTAATTTTAAAAATTTTTACGAGTAAAATTTCGGCGGTCCCGTTTAGCGGTTTCGGGCGCAATCGCCCCTTGCGGGGCCAGGGGCAGCGCCCCTACCCGCGATCTCACCATCGCGAGGGTTCCTTTGCGATCCAACAGCGCTAAACCCGCTGTCCCAAAATGATTTGGGCCGAGACATTGTCGTTTGAAAAATCTTCCCGGCGGGTTCGTTTTTAGCGATTTCGGGTGCAATCGTGGAGCAAATCCCCTTGCGGCAGCACCCTACCCACGATCTAACCATCGTGAGTTGCTCCTTTGTGATCTAATGGCACCGACCCCACTGTCCCAAACGAATTTGGGGCAAAACGAAGCCGTTTAAAAGAAAACTTTCGTGGCGAAGCTACAAGTGTTGAGACACTTGTGCTTCGCTATGGAAAAATTACTCATAAAAACTCTAAAAACTCAATTTTACAGAAAATCACAGAAGGTATATTTTCATAAAAATACAAACGAACTCGTACAAGTCTTTGCACGTGGCTCAATACCCTTGGGGTTATGCCGGGCATGAAAACCTTGGATGACCCCAAGTCACCAAAGCCAGATCCGTGCAGATTCGTAAACAAAACTTTTGAAAAACCTTTTGTAATGAGGTTTGTAAGACCTTTAGATCTACACTAGATAAGGGTTATACCTTGAAGCGTGCCTTACTCGTCCAAGGAGTTGTCGGATCTCTAGACCGTCAAGCGCCGGTCCTCTAGAAGTATCCACACGGACACGTAGGTGGAGAAAACCTCACACAAAGGTGTGCTAGCACCTTGGTGAGATTCGGCCAAGCAAGGAGGAGAGGGAGAGGGAGAGCTTGAGAGGAAGAAGGAGGAAGATTCACCACCCTTGAATAAATTGAATGAAAAATCAATCCAATTCAAAAGTGGCCGGCCACATCTCATCAAGTGTAACTCCCCATTAAATGCAATTAATGTGAAGTTAATAAGAAAATGGCTTTGTAACTTCCATGAGGTGGCACACCATGATGATGTGGAACATCATCATTGGTCCACCTAATGCCAACTCACCAATGAGGTGGCAAAAGGTCAAGTCAAAATTGACCTTTGGTCTTCCTTCTCTAGTCAAGTCAAACTTGACCCAATCTCTACCATGGTTGATCTAATCCAACCATTTGATTCGAGCCAACTTAATATAATGAATCTAATTCATTAAATTAAATTGATTTAATAAGTCATAATCTAAATTAGACTCATTAAATACATGACTCAACTTGAGTCGAACTCAAGTTAGCCCAATTAGGATTACTCTTAATCCAATTTTATTCATCAAATGAATCTAATCCTCTTGGTTCATCATATGAACCTAATCTCCATCTAATTGTCCTAAGTGTGTGACCCTATAGGTTCTTGTAACGTTGGCAATGCCCTAAACCCATTTAGGAGCATAAGTAATGAGCGGTATCTAGCAACACATCATTACTACCCAAGTTACAAGAATGTCGAGATCCGACATCACCTTGTGACTACTAATTGTGACTCCTCACAATATGTGACATTGTCCTTCTCTCCTAGACATCTAGATTGATCAATGTGAGGCATAGACCGTGTCATCCTCTAATCAATCTAAATCTTGAACTCCAAGTAGACTCACTCGATCAAATGAGCTCAACATCTAATGTTGACTCATTTGGGCATGGCCATGCACTTAGTGGTCTCACTCTATCAAGAATACCGATGTCGCTCCCGTCATATGGGAGGGATAGATTCCATCTACATCACTCACATCCCTCCGCATAATTTGTTACATACCCAGTAATCGCCTGTATAGTCCACCCGGTTACGGGTGACGTTGTTCGAAACTAAAGTACATAACTCCTTATGTAGGGATCCATGGTGACTTCAGGTCTAAGGACTAATAGTCATACTAATAGCCACATGAGAAAGTATATGACACTCATATAACGATCCATGATACTTTCTCATGGCGGGTCATTCAGTATACATTCTCTAATGCATACCCATGTGTCAGCTTGATATCTCTATATCCATGACTTGTGAGATCAAGTCATCGAGCTGACCTACATGCTAGTCTTATTGTATTAACATTGTCCCTGAATGCTAATACTCGACTAGAAATGATTTAGAGTAGTGTTCCCTATATCATCTCACTATCGATTCAACTAATCGATTGATATAGGTATGAACCTTCTACTCAAGGACGCTATTATACTTAGTCTATTTGGCACTAATATAAATAAGTATAATAACCAAACAAATGCCTTTATTAATATACAAGAATATGATATACATGAGTCCATACAATCATCAAATGATTGGCTCTAGGGCTCTAACTAACACAAGTCAGGTGTCGGAGAAGGCTCCTTCTGAAACCATGACAACTAGACATGAAGAAAACAGGAGTAATGTCGCCCGGGGCAATATCAATATGATCGCGGGCGGGCCCACTGATGGGGATTCTAATAGGGCCAGAAAAGCACACACACGAAGACTGAAGATTCATGTGGTGGGGTGCAGAATGGAATGAGCAGTCGATCCGGAAATAAGTTTTGGACCTAGAGATCTTGAGGGGGTAGAAATACCCCATGACGACGCATTGATAATTAAGGCCGTGATAGCCAATTACACTATTTGTCGTACCTTTATTGACACTGGTAGTTCTGTCAATATTATCTTTAAGAAGGCTTTTGATCAATTACAGATCGACCCGAGCGAACTTCAACAGATGGTAACTCCTCTATATGGATTCACGGGTAATGAAGTACAACTGCTCGGTCAAATAAAGTTGGTCATATCTCTAGGGGAGGAGCCCCTAATGAGAACGAGAAGATCCTATTTCATGGTGGTGGACGCCCCGTCCTCTTATAATGTGATACTACTTTTTGTCAAAAAATTAAATTTTCTGTTGATGACCAGGTCGGGGAGGTGCGAGGTGATCAGAAGACAGCCCAAAAATGTTATGTAGAGATTGTTCGGACTGGAGCCAATGCTGCCCGAAAAATTCAAAAGATGGAAGTCAATGCCATTCAGGAAAAGACGCCTGTGCTGGTTTATGAAGAAAAAGAAGAAGTCCAAATTCAGACCGGGCGACCTGAAACTACTACTTATGTTGCGGCTGATCTTGATCCCACTCTGAAAGCCGAACTGGTGCAATGCCTGAAGAAGAATAATGATGTGTTTGCCTGGATGCCCAAAGAGGTCTCGGGCGTTTCTCCTGCAGTTATGGAGCATTCTTTGCATGTCTTCCCAGATGCCCGGTTGGTCATGCAAAGGAAAAGAAATTTTAGCACGGAGCAAAACTAAATCATCAAGGAAGAAATAACTAAACTCATGGAGGCTAGTTACATCAGGGAGGTACAATTCCCCAGCTGGCTAGCTAATGTGGTGTTAGTCTCTAAGCCAGGAAACAAATGGCGGGTATGCATTGATTTCCGGGACCTCAACAAAGCTTGTCCAAAAGATTATTATCCGTTACCCCGGATCGATCAACTGGTAGACTCCACTACCGGGTGTGAATACATCTCTATGCTAGACACTTATCAGGGCTATCATCAGGTCCTCCTAGCTAAAGAGGATCAAGAAAAGGTCAGTTTTATAACATCTAAAGGTACTTATTGTTATAATATTATGCCATTCGGACTAAAAAATGCAGGAGCAACTTATCAGAGGCTTATGAATAAGGTCTTCTAGAAGCAGATTGGAAGAAATATGGAAGTATATGTCGATGATATCTTGATTAAGTCTCTTCAAGTTGTTGATCTGTGCAGGGATGTAGAGGAGACCTGCAAGACATTGAGGCAATATGGACTCAAGCTGAACCCGAGCAAATGTTTATTCGGAGCAAAAGGGGGAAAATTCCTGGGATATATGGTGTCCGAGCGAGGAATAGAGGCCAACCCGAGCAAAGTCAAGGCACTTCAGAACATGGAGCCATCGCGCAACATGAGGGAAGCTCAAAGACTTACTGGCCGGATTACAGCCTTGTCTAGGTTCATTTCCAGGTCGGCCGATCGTAGTTTCCACTTCTTTAAAATACTCCGAAAGGCAAACAAATTTTAGTGGAACGAGGAATGTGATAAGGCCTTCCAAGAGTTAAAAGATTACTTGTCTACCCTCCCTGTATTAGCTAAGCCTATAGTAGGAGAGACCCTCTAGGTGTATTTGTCAGCTAACGAGAATGCTGTAGGCTCTATATTAGTTAGGCAGGAGGGGAAAGAACAACAACCTGTATATTTTTCCAGCCATTTATTAAAAGGAGTTGAGTGTAGATATACTACATTAGAAAAGTTGACTTATGCATTAGTGTTGACTGCTCGGAGGTTGCGCCCATATTTCTTAGCACATGAAATCGTTGTATTGACCAACAGTACACTCGGACGGGTGCTTCTTAACCCAGAGGCATCAGGCCGGCTGATCAAATGGGCGACTGAACTAGGTGAATATGACATACAGTATCAACCTCGCTCGGCCATCAAGGAACAAGCTCTAGCAGATTTCATTATAGAAGTTCAAGGCCCCGAGGAAGAAAATATTTGGAAAGCTTATGTGGATGGCTCTTCAACCAGACAAGGTAGCGGAATTGATGTTCTTCTTATATCTCCAAGGGAAGATAGACTTCAACTTTCTATCAGGTTGAATTATAGAGCCACTAACAATGAAGCAGAATATGAAGCATTGATAGCTAGGTTGCAAGCCGCTCGGCACATAGGAGCAGCTCGGGTCCTCATTTATTCTGATTCTCAATTAGCAGCCCAACAATTATCAGATAACTTTGAAATTAATAATGACAAGCTCAAGCTATATGCCGAGGAATTTGATAAGTTGAAGTCTCAATTTCAAGAAGTGAATATACAAAAAATCCCTCGGTTTGAAAATCAGGTAGCAGATGAACTGGCTAAGCTGGCTTCTGCTATAACACCATGGAATTTGGATCGACCAGTGGAGCAGACTCTATTGGTATCTTGTATTGAAAGACAAGCTGACATAGAAATACAGGGTGACTGGAGGGTACAAATCATATTGTACTTACAACAGGGCATTCTTCCTAGTGATGCAGAACAAGCAAGGATATTTAAGAAAAGAGTTGCTCAGTATACTATGATAGGAGAACAGTTATATAAGAGAGCTTTCTCCAGACCTTTGCTAAAGTGTATTAGTACAGAAGATATACAATTCATTTTACAGGAGGTTCACCAAGGCTCGTGTGGCAGTCACGCAGGAGGAAGATCCTTAGCTCGCAAAATTTTATTAGCAGGATATTTCTGGCCTACTCTACATGAAGATGCTAACGAATTGGTAAGAACCTGTATTTTTTTTGTCAAAAACATCAAAATATTCCTCATCACCCTACGCAATTATTGAGGACCTCTATAGTCTCCTGTCCCTTTGATCAGTGGGGCATGGATATAGTAGGTCCATTTCCTATGGCAGCTGCACAAAGAAGATTTCTATTGGTAGCAGTAGACTATTTCTCTAAATGGGTAGAAGCGGAACCACTTGCTCAGATTACTGGAGATGCAGTTATTAAATTCCTATGGAAAAATATCATATGCAGATTCGGTATCCCTCATAAGTTAGTTTCTGATAATGGAAGGCAATTTCAAGGAGATAGAATCTTAGACTGGTGCAATAGTTATGGCATTATTCAAGCATTCACCTCCGTGGCGTATCTGCAGAGTAATGGTCAAGCAGAGGTAACCAATAGAGAAATCATAAGGGGCTTAAAAACCAAACTGGACCATGTTGGAGGTAGCTGGGAAGATGAACTACCCAGTGTTCTCTGGGCCTATCGTACTACACCTCGAGAAGCAACAGGAGTTACTCCTTTCAAATTAGTTTATGGAGGAGAAGTGATAATTCCCATAGAAGTGGGAATAGAATCTGATAGAAAACAACTATATGATGAAGATAATGCTGGTCGATGACTCATGGAGCTAGACTTGATAGAAGAAATTAGAGACAAGGCTGCAGCTCGACTCACCTCATATCGACAACGAATGAGGCAAAATTATAATAAAAGAGTTATCCCGAGATTTTTCCAAGTAGGAGATCTAGTATAGAAGCGTGTTAAACCCGTTGGAGATGTCAGCAAGTTAGCACCACAATGGGGAGGACCCTACAAAGTAATAGAGAAACTCGCATCGGGTTCATATTATCTTCAGGATATTGAAGGAAGAATTCTTGAGTGTCCCTGGAGTGCAAATCACTTACAGCCTTACCGAACCTAACGAGATTACATTATTCAAGAACATATCTGGAAGAACAAATATGAATAAGCTGAAGCAAGATTCCCGACGAACTGAATACAAGCATGCTTATAGTATGTACTCTATTTCTTTCAATAGATACAATGCAGGACAAACATCGCCCGAGAAATAAATGCGATTCAAACAGTTTGACAATCATTGGCCGAACTTTTATAATCCATTCAAACGATCAACAGTGGGGAATCCTAAGGACCCACCCCACTTCCTTAAGAAAAATTCAGAAGCCTCAAAACCATTACAAGGTCAGTACAAACATTATAATTTTGCATTAGAACATAGTCGATCGAGAAATCTCATGAAGTAACTCGGATGAGTCTTCATGGGAGGAACCAGAGACTTTAAACTATCACAAGAATATAGTCGATCGGGAAATCTCATGAAGTAACTCGGATGGGTCTTCATGGGAGGAACCAGAGACTTTAAACTATCACAGAACATAGTCGATCGGGAAATCTCATGAAGTAACTCGGAAGGGTCTTCATGGGAGGAACTGGAGACTTTAAACTATCACAGAACACAGTCGATCAGGAAATCTCATGAAGTAACTCGGAAGGGTCTTCATGGGAGGAACCGGAGATTTTAAACTATCACAGAACATAGTCGATCGGGAAATCTCATGGAGTAACCCGGACGGGTCTTCATGGGAGGAACCGGAGACTCTAAACTATCACAGAACATAGTCGATCGGGAAATCTCATGGAGTAACCCGGATGGGTCTTCATGGGAGGAATCGGAGACTTTAAACTATCACAGAACATAGTCGATCGGGAAATCTCATGGAGTAACTCGGACGGGTCTTCATGGGAGGAACCAGAGACTTTAAACTATCACAGAACATAGTCGATCGGGAAATCTCATGGAGTAACTCGGACGGGTCTTCATGGGAGGAACCGGAGACTTTAAACTATCATAGAACATAGTCGATCGGAAAATCTCATGAAGTAACTCGGAAGGGTCTTCATGGGAGGAACCGGAGACTTTAAACTACCACAGAACATAGTCGATCGGGAAATCTCATGGAGTAACTCGGACGGGTCTTCATGGGAGGAACCAAACACTTTAAACTATCACAGAATATAGTCGATCGGGAAACCTCATGAAGTAACTCGGACGGGTCTTCATGGGAGGAACCGGAGACTTTAAACTATCACAGAACATAGTCGATCGGGAAATCTCATGAAGTAACTTGGACGGGTCTTCATGGGAAGAAGGATGGGAGAATCGAGACTTAACCATCACGAACATAGTCGATCGGAAACCTCATGAAGTAACTTGACGGGTCTTCATGGAGGAACAGAGACTTTAAACTATCACAGAACATAGTCGATCGAAACCCTCATGAAGTAACTGATGTCTTCATGGGAGGAACCAAGACTTTAAACTATCACAAAACATATTCGATCGAGTAACCACGGGCCGGGTCTTCATGGAGGGAGAGAGGAAACTATTATCATAGACCATAGTGACCGATTATATTGTCGAGGTAAATTCAAAGTTATACAGATGTCTTCACAAAAAGCATTTGGTATTCCACGCCGAATCAAAAATCAAGGTTCGAGGGGAATTCCAGACATACATATATATACATTACATTTCCTATCTGGAGGCTCGTTTACATGGAGCTCTTTATTTAAAATCGCCCGAAGTATTATATCCAACTCAAAGCTCAGGAGTCCCAAGAAGTTCCTTGTATGAAATCGCTCGGGATTATTCGTTCTTTTGAAGTATGAAGCATACTTGGCACATGCCTACCTGAATGAAACTCAGGGAGATTATGGAAAATTTTACTGATCAAAGTTATATGGTCATGGAAGATATTATCGGCAAAGGAGTTTATTAAAACAAGATTTAATTTCAAAAATTAAGCAAGGAATTCTTGAATAAAATAGCACTTATACTCAATATCCGGAAGCATTTCAAGGGGAGCAATCTCAAGCTAACATAAACTGGAAAAGGAAACAGGTAAGTATCAAATTTTCCCCTATATTGCAATCACTTAATTACAAAGTTTTCAGTTACAATTCCTTTTAGTACAAGTCTTTTCATTGCAAGATTCTGTCATTGCTAATCTTTTTGAATGCATATCCCTGCTTACTTAAAAGAACTCGTCAAGTCTTCAGGTAACTCTTTGTTTAGTCTGCGATGGTTTATGAATGAAGAAGGGGGTTCTCTAGGTAGATAACCACCCTCTCTCAGTTGTTGGAAAATTCCTAACACAGAGTGATTCAAAGCTCCTACCATCCAACGAACATATTCTTTAACAAATACCGGAGACTTTAGATAAGCTAGTCGCCACTCTTCCCATCGGTTCTTCTCCTGCTTCTTATAACTCTGGAAATCAACTTGTAGTTTAGTGTTTTGATCTTTTAAAGCATCTTTCTCCAATTTGAGTTGTTCCAGTTCCTTTTGGAGCAGTGACAGCTCGGCATCTTGAGCTTTTCTTTGCTCTTGTTCCTTAGGATAGCAAAATCATGAGAGGCTAGGTCTTGAGCTTGTTCAGAATGACAGACATTATGAAGCCTTTCTACTTTCTCTAAAACAAAGCTTTTATGAGAAGCATCTGAGAGAACTTTTTTCTTTAAAGCAATTTCCAATCGAAGACCAGAATGTAATCGGTCCACCTGTAGCTCCAAAGTTCTCCTTGCAAGCTCTTTGCCTTTCAATAATTGTTGTGATTCCTATAATTCCTGCCTCAATACCCTTAGTTGTTGATCTTGCGAGACCACTTTCTCTTGCAACTGAGTCAGGTCATCGTGAGAAGGAGGTAGAGTAGCTTTCAATGTCTCCATTTGAGCTTTTAGCTTATTGTTCTCCCGGTCCCGAGCCATAAGTAGCTGGTCTATGTGGATGCTTGAAGCAAGAAACTAAGTAAAATAATAATGAGGATTAGGAAAAATGACAGGTAAGTAGTAACCTATAACTAAGAATACGCACGGCAATAGCTTGATGACTGTAATTGTCAGCCTGATCTGAAATATTGATGCCCCTTAATTGCTCTTGGCTGTGTAGCCAAGATTTAGCTAACAGACCTTGTAACTGGAGAGAACCATAACTAGGGGGATCAGAAGTCTTCCCCATTTGAGAAGACAGACCCATAGCTTGTTTGAATAAAGGTGAGGGAACTGAAGAAGAAGAAGGTGAGGAGGAAGAAGATGCAATAGGAGAGAAAGAAGTGGTAGAAACAAGGGCAGCAGAAGAAGAACTAGATGGGATGGAAGGTGGTAATGCGAGGGGTGCTGACTCAATTGTCGAAACATGAATCGCTGAGGGCCCTGCACGGGGAGAAGATCTCCGGCAAGCTGTTCGTTTTGCTCGCGACCCAGAACCCAAAGGAGGCAAGGCCAATGCAAGAGGTTGAGAAGACATAGAAGGAATAACGACCATCTCAGAAGCAGAAGCAGAAGGAGCTGAAACAATAGCAGAAGAAGAGGAGATGAGTAGAGCAGGTCTCATCATCCTAAGAGTAGGATTAGAGATAATATGGATAGGGGATATTGGTGTCTTACCTCTCTCAAGAGAAATAGGTGCCGGAACAAGAGGAGTTTGCACAAAAGTACCAAAAAGGTCACTAAAAGGAACATCCTCAGTAAGCCTTGGTTTTTTGACCAGGGTAATGAAGGGTTGTTCTTCTTCCTCTTCCATAGTTGCGACAGCTTTTGCTTTTTGCTCTTCTTCAGATAGTAGACCCAGGGTAGAGGGATTAGGATTAGCTCAGCGAGTTCGTAGTCATTCCTCTCTGAGATTATTCACAAAGGACTTAGTCATAGTAGTGTTCTTATACATGAAAGCCGGAAGAAGAGCATCAGCTGAAACAAAAGAATTAAGCACCATTATAAAGGAGGTATACCAATCAGTAAAGATGGTGCGAAATATTTATACATACCGAAAGAGCCATCTAAGGGAGTGTCAATGTTACTTATCCCAAAAGGGAACATCAAACCCTCCACAATCAAATGTGGCAAGCTAAATTTTGCCCCCTTTAGTTTAGATAAAGCAAAAATAACAGAAGGGTCATTGAGGAGATTATTAGTACTAGGAATTAGAGGTAAATCGTATATCCATTGGATAGGAAAAGGAGGAGGAGAAGGGAGACGCATACGGAAAATTTGTGACGTCATTCCCCTTGGGGGGGATTCGGTTGAATAAAATGGCTTTAGGACGAGATTGAAATTTGAAAACACCAATATCTACTTGACGAGGAACGAAGAAGCCGTGAAAAAGATGAGGGGATAAAGGGAAATCTAGCAGTTTAGACACCCCAACAAAACCCATGAGGATAGAAAAAGACTGAGGAACAAACTGATTAAGAGGAATGTTAAAGTAGACGCTAACATCAGGAAAAAAGGGATGAAGAGGGAATCGAAAGCCTTGTAGGACTTGGTCCAGGAAGATAGATATACACCCTAAAGGAGGAAGATGTGGACTATGCAGTGGAGTAGGGAGAACTATATAAGAAGAAAAACCATAACTCGCCTTTAAATCCACTTCCTCTGTCTCTGTGAGGTCAGAAGCACACGAGAGAAACCACGCAGGAGAGGAAGTAGCCATGGCGGAACAGTGAAAGGGAGATGAATCGTGGAAGGCAAGAAGAAAGTCAGGAAGCGGAAGAGGACTTCTTAAACCCTTATTTTTCCTTTCGATCCTATGCAAAAACCCCCAAATAAAGACAGCAGGAGGAATAGAAAAAGGAAAAAGTACTTGAAATCCTAATCATCATAAATAGGATAAAATCAAATTCAAAAAGAAGAACGAATCCCAAGATAAAGATGTTAAGTTGGGTAATCTTTCTTGGAAAACGTGACCAAGTTTCTCTCGATATGGGCTTGATTCTTAAGAGAATCAAACAAATATGGGGAAAATTGGTCGGGCGCTATAAGTTCAGATTATCTGTCTGAATAAAACAATAAACCCGGATGGGCATAATAGACCGGGTGAAATTTAGTTGAGTATAAGGCATTAGTCGATATGTTCCTGCATAAGGATATATCGACCGGGTATAGTAAAACAATTGATGTCAAAATTAGCACAACAAACAGGACTTGGTTAGAAAATACCGGACGAGATTCACAAATATAAGTATGAATCGGTCGGTCACAATAGACCGGCCGAGATGAATACTATTTTAATATGTCGATCAGAGGTTTATAATGGTAAGTCAGGTGGCATCCACCATAATGAACCATATGAAATTTATTTAAGTATAATGCATTAGATGATATTCATAAATACAAGTATAAATTAATCAAGTATAATAAACTGACCGATATTGAGAATATCGCAATAGGACTGTACTAAATTGAACGAGACTTAATCAACCGTAAAGTATCGGACGGTATTGGTCCATACTAGCATGCATCGACCAATCATAGCAGAACAGCAGACATAGAGGATATTATAATATGTTGAGCAAAGTTTTATAACGGTCGGCCAGGCGACATTCAACATACTTAAACAAAACGAACAATCATCATGAAGAGGAACAAGTTTAACAATAAAGAGGGGTGTTCAACTTTACATAAGTTTACTAGGTTGTCATCATAAAATCCTAGTCCACCTTACAAGGATCTGAATTCAAGTAAGAAAATCATTCTATGGTCAGTTGAGGAAATAGGTTAGAAGGCCTGTTATCAATAAGTTTGTGACAATTCAGGAAGTTGGGAGGGGGATCGCGAGATAAGAAGTTTTCCTCTTGCAATTGTTGCACCGCCCCTTCAGCTCCCGCAGTGAAGGCTACTAGGATTGACTTCACGATCGACCTGTTGAACTCAGTAGATTTAATCATGATAGTGGCCCTATCCTTGAAGCGAGTGTCTTCATTAGCCTTGTAGATGACCAAAGCCGTCTAGGAAGTTTTCAGTTCGACTTCTTTGGTGGAGACCTCGGTTTTAATTGAATTCAAGGAAGTATTCAAGGAAGTTATTTCGTCATCTTTCAGCTGCAAGGCCTTAAGTTTATCATCCAATGCTGACTCATAATCAGCCTTTAACTTGCCAAGCTCAGCTGTCTATTTCTCCAAATTGGAAGTTAATTCTTTGTTAAGATCCGTAGCTGATTTGAACTGCGACTGGAGACTTTCAACTTGGACTTCAAGTTGTTTCTTGGAGGCAGCGAAAAGTGTGGCAGAAGATAACTCAATAACTTGTTGTTTCAGCTTGTCGTTCTCGATCGGATCTCCGCTTCTTGTTCTCGTTGTATAAATTATGCATTAGCCGAGACAAGTCCATATTTTCTATCCATCGCTAGAAATATGATAAAGGGTTATGACATAGTCATTGGTGAATAACAATTTGACACTAATAAACATACCTGATTTTCACTATAGGAAAAGTGATCAATTGTTTCGGGAGTGGTAAGTTCTTCAAAAATAGGATGAACTTTCTCCCAAGCATTAGCAAAAGAACCTCCTAGCAATATGGGGAGGACGGGAATGGCAGAAGAACCCGCGGAGAAAGAGGAAGTAGGAATAGAAGGAGGAGCAAAAACTAAATAAGAAGAGGGCAAGGAAGGCAAGGATCCGGATTCTGGAATAGACAATGGAAAGGTGAAAGAAACATCACCAGGGGCACTAGTGCTGGAAGAAGGTGAGGCAGGGAAGGTGAGAGAAGGATAGAGCTCAGCCAAAGTAGGTTCGTCGGAAGGAAGGTCGGCAGGAACAAAACCTTCCGAGACAAGTTCATCGGCAGTAAGGATAAGTCTCCTTTTGGGAGGAGGAGCCCTAGTGAGCCTGCGCCCCGGACGTTTGCCAGTAGCAACTTCAACTATCAATTTACCGGAGCTTCCAGGAGATGTGAGTTCAATAATAGGAAGGGGTGGATGATGAAGGAGCAACAGCTACTGGCGAAGGAATAGCCGGCAAAGAAACAACAGGAATTTCTGTGGGAAGGTCTTCGGGAGCCTCAGGAACCACCTGAGAGCTGGAAACTTCAACCAGAGGAGTCAGATCTTCAACTGGAGGCGGCGGAGTAACGGCAGTAAGAAGTTCTTGTTCTTTTGCACAAATTGTATCCTCTTCCAGACGCAGTTCTTCATCGATTAAAGTGGAATAAAAATTGTCCACTACAAAGACAGAAAAATGATTTAGTTAATAAAAATCAATAAGGAAGAAGCAGAATTTCACCTAAAGAGCCTTGTGTAGCAGGTTTGACGGGGCTTAGACCAAATAAGTATAGAAGATCGACCCTTAGCCACTTAGGGATAGAAAGCCGACGACATAATAATTTTTCACAGTAAATAGGAAAGGATGGATGAAGATGAAACTCCCTGACGTCAGGCAAGGGAGGTAAGGAGGACTTCCAGGCATGAGACCAAGGAATGGGTCCTAGAAACTCTTTATGAAGAAGAAACGAGATTTCCAAGCTTTAAGAGACGAGGGCATGCCCTAAAAAAGAACCATCTTAGTCCAGGATTGGAACAAGAAAACACCAGGTTCCGAACACTTGGGGTAAGAAAACATGAAGAAATTTTGAGGAGTAGGAGGGATATCTAATAAACGAAATAGCATGTAGGTTCCACACAGGTAGCGAAAGGCGTTAGGTGCAAATTGCTGCAAAGGAATATCAAAATACTGACTCACTTCGATTAGGAAAGGAGGAATGGGAAACCTTAAACCCCCTATCAATTGGTCCTTGAAAAAAGTCATGCAATTAGCACGGGGACAATGAGGATGATCATCTGGTTTCGGGATTAAGATACTATATTCCTTGGGGATTTCATATTGACTGCGGATGGCGAGCCTAGCATTTTTATCAAAGGAGGAAGACATTTGTACATACCAAGGAGCAATCATTTCCTCAGCCATAGACAGAAGTAAAGGTTGGGGGAACAGCAGGCTACTTACTGGAAGCAAGAAAGAAGATCGTCGGGAAGCAGTGAGCGTGAGGTTTGATCAAAGACTGCAGTGAGAAAAGAACGCTAAAGCAAGAAAGGAAGGGACAAAGTTGATAAGAAGACGAAGGGTTCAAGGTTTAGAAGATACACAACCGTCGTTAGATCAGAACACCTTTTTCTCAATAGACGTTGAGGATTATAGAAAGAGGGCACACGTTCATGTGACGTTGCAGAGAGAGAAGATATGTGTTACATAATCATAAAGGAGCATTTATGTTGGACGCGACAAATCGAATCATGTTGGGGTTGGTAACACCTCGCCATGCGTCTCCTACATTCTCTTACCAGTGAAAGGCCAATCACGAGCAAGGAAATTCTGAAGAGAAGACGTGGTTTACTAGGCATAATAAAGGAAGAGGGATTGAGTTTGACTAAATCCAGGTTAAGGACGAAAAATAATGAGAGTTGTTTAGACATAAAGCCTGGTCCAAATTAATGTTATTTAGCATAAACTAGCATTGAGCGAAATAATTTTACTTACAATATCGAGGGGCACAACATCACATCTATTCTTAGGAATTAGAGGGATTCAATAGAGTCACTCGATTCAATACAAAAGAATTTTTTTTACATTTAGAATCTGATCAGATACATAACATTACATTCCCCCTCAAAACATTAAACCTCGAGAAGTTAACAAAAGTTACAAACATAAGCTCTCGGGATGCTTAGAAATTTTCAGTCCCACTGGAGTCAAATTTGCCATGGAGCAGAAAGTGGAAATATTTTACCAGGCACGAAGGAAGCTTTCCCAGGCGACAGAAGTGGCAATATTTTGCCCGGGACGAAGAAAACTATGAAGCAGGGTGGTCTCAAGGGCAAGGGGAAGGGGACAGAGCTATTCAGGCCATGGTGCAAAGGTGACTGAAAGAGCCTCTCCCCTGTTCGAGCCCTAGAGCTCTGCTTCCAGAGTGACCAATCCTAGCCCAAGGGCAACATGGGCTACGCATTCGTAGCGACATCCATGGGCTATTTCGTTGGTCCTCAATAAGTAAGGAGAATTCCTCTGAAGCTCGTTGAGTCTCCAGAGCAGTTGTGCCTTCAGTTGGAGATTCTAAATCTCGAGAAACGTCATTTTTCGGGATAGTTTCTCGAACCCTAGAGTTAGCCGAAGCAAAAACTTGAATAAACTCATGCATAGATCTCGCCTTGTCCAACAAGAGTCACCCTAAAGAGGGGGATCCAAGGTCATACTCTTAGCGGGAAAAGTTAGCGAGGAAGGAAAAGAACTGAGGTAGGTGATGAACAAAGAGAGGGTTGTAGCCCTATTTAAAGGATCAAGGGACCCAAGGAATCACTGTACTAAGGTTCATGGGATCACTGTACTCAGGTTCACAAGATAGCTGTACACAAAATTTGTAAGGTCACCTCAGTACCCGTGGCAGAGTCACGGGTAAGAAAAAACAAAATCAGACCTATGTCTAGTCAGTCGGCTACACCTCCTTCGACTAGACTTAGAGGGAAGGCTAGTGATATGGGTTAGGTTTCATGGATCCCCGGTGAGGAAGGGAAAGAAGATAGCCGAGTTGAGAAGATAGATCAATATCGACCGGGATATGTTTCCAAGTAGATGGGCCAATATCGATCAAGATACGCCTCCAAGGAGGTAGGCTAATATCGGCCGGGATATACCTCCAGGGAGGCAGGCCAATATCGATCGAGATATACCTTCAGGAAGGAAGGCCGATATCGGCCGGGATATGCCTCCACGGAGGCAGACCAATATCGATCGAGACATACCTTCAGGAAGGAACGTCAATATCTGTCGGGATATACTTCCGAGTGAGCAGGGTAATATCGATTGAGATATACCTTCAGGAAGGAAGGCCGATATCGACCGGGATATGCCTCCAGGGAGGTAGACCAATATCGATCGAGACATACCCTCAGGAAGGAAGGTCAATATCGGCCGGGATATACTTTCGAATGAGCAGGCCAATATCGATCGAGATATACCTTCAGGAAGGAAGGCTAATATCGTCTGGGATATGCCTCCAGGGAGGCAGACCAATATCGATCGAGACATACCTTCGGGAAGGAAGGTCAATATCGGTCGGGACATACTTCCGAGTGAGTAGGCCAATACCGATTGAGACATGGCTTCAGGAAGGAAGGCCAATATCGGCCGGGATATACTTCCAAGTAAGTATGCCAGTATCGATTGAGACATACCTTCAAGAAGGAAGGCTAATATCGGCCGGGATATGCCTACAAGGAAGTAGACCCATATCGATTAAGATATACCTCCAAGGAGGTAGGCTAATATCGGCCGGGATATGCCTCCAAGGAGGCAGGCCAATATTGATCGAGACATACCTACAGGAAGAAAGGCCAATATCGGCCAAGACATGCCTCCAGGGAGGCAGACCCATATCGATCAAGATATACCTCCAAGGAGGTTGGCTAAGATCGGCCGGGATATACTTCCGAGTAAGCAAACCAGTATCGATCGAGACATGCCTTCAGGAAGGAAGGCCAATATCGGCTGGGATATAGTCCCAAGTAAGCAGACTAGTATCGGTCAAGATATACCTTCAAGGAGGAAGGTCAATATCGGCTGGGCTGAATAATACCTTGAAAAGATATATCACTATTGATCAAGATTACATACTTGATAAAATATAGCCCAACGTTAGCTGGGATAAGAAACCTAGAGGGGCACGGACAGGCATTGCCTAAGGAGCCTCGTGAGAGGTAATAATAATTGACCAAACCTAGTTAAGTTTAGTTTCGACCGATACAAGGAACATTGTTATATTAAGATATCTATGATATAGTAAAAATAGGAGAGGCGAGTAGGAACGATAGAAACACTTTAAAAGCACTTGTGAGACAGGATAGAAGTAAATATTTCAAATAAAGTAGTTGATAAAGATATTTGTATGTGATTGTATAACAGGTGTTATATGTTTGGCGGGAAAGGTGTTTTTAGACTATTTTGCAGGTACTAGACGATAAAGAAGGTACATATGGGGTACAAAAAAGATTCCTTAAAAGTCATTTACCACAAGTATGCAGCTTACATCATCTCATAACAAACTCTAACAAATCGGGGTCCACTTCATGACTACGGAGGTTATATGAAGTGGTATAAAAAGGGGAATCCTCTCCGTTGGCAAGGTAAGTTCACATCATTGCGCACATTCATAACCCCAATTCTAAGCTACAGTTCATCATCTTCTTCCTCCTCTTTTCCCTACACAAAGAGAGATCACTAACTTGAGCGTTGGAGGGCCTAGTCAGGGATTCCCACCCCGGTCTTAGGTCACTGACGATAGTATTGGTTGGTCTCTTGTGCGCAGGAAGCCTTGGAAGCTCTGGATTTGGGTTTTCTTCGGTTAGATTTCTTTCTCGCCATTGGAGCTTTACACCAGGAGGGTATTCTATGATTCTACTCTTCCCAATCCGCTTTGGGTTTCTCGGATCGGCGTTCTATAGGTATTATTCTTCATCAGCGATAGGTTTTTTTTCGCAGCTCTCCGTTTTATCAAGCTTCTCAGACAGGATCACATTAAAAGGATTTAAAAGAATGATTTTAACTATAAAATTTTCCTTTTTTAGATCGGTCACATAAGGAAATAAAAGGAGTTTTTATCTTGTTAAATCTTTCCTTTTATAAAGATCCATAAAAGGGATTTAAAAGAGAGATTTTAATTATTAAAATCTTTTCTTTTATAGACATCCAAAAAAGGATTTAAAAGAGAAATTTTAATTTTATAAAACATTCATTTTATAGCTATCCAAAAAGGGATTTTAAAAGAGAGATTTTAATTTTTGTTTAAAATCTTTCCTTGTTTGGTGAAAGGGGTTTGGTCGGCCATGATAGAGAATTAAAAGGAAGTTTTAATTTTGTTTTAAAACTTTCCTTTTTTGCATTCACCAAGGATTATAAAAGAAGAGTAGGCGGTGCCTTATGGTTTAACACATCTTTTATTCTCCTCTTCCCTTCCTTGGTGGTCGGACCTTCATCATCTTCTTTTCTTCCTCTTCTTTGTGGCCAGCCGCATCAAGCTTGGAGTTCAATTGGTGGTCGGATACTTGGAGGTGAAGAAGAAGAGAAAGGAGGTTCCCTAGTTGTGATATCCTTTTTGGTGGTCTAAAGCTTAGAAGGAAGAAGAAGGTTTGGGTGGATTTCATCTTGGTAGATCGTCGCCCACACGACGTCTAAAAGGAGGAGAGGAATACAATAGAAGATCAAGAGGTTATTAAATCTTCAAAGAAAGGTATAACTAATTATTAGTTTCCGCTTCATAATTAGTTCATATTCTTTGAATGAATCCTGAAATACCAACACAAGAGGCTATCGATTTTAGGATATTGATTTTGTGTTATCGATTTTATGTTTCAATTTCATGTTTCGATCTTGTGCTTCTATTGAGGTCTCTTTAGTTAAACCGAGGGTTACTGTAAGAAGTTTAAACATTGAATTTCTTTGAAAGGCTTTGTCTAGGAAGTGCTGGATGATCCCTTACCCAAGAAGGCCTAGTGCCTCGCCATGTTTAACCTGGAAGTCAATCTTTGAAATAAATGTTTAATCATCTTCTGTAATATGGTTTAACTTCTGAAGAACACATCGGTTGAACTTGGAGTAAAAATGTTAAGTTTCATTTCCAATCCAAGTTTAACTTCTGAAAAGAAACTTGGATTAATAATATTAAGCATCGTTTGCAATCCAAGTTTAACTTCAGTAGAGCACATGGGTATCTAGAAAAAGTTCTGTGCTTGTTCAAAATTTTTGTACAGGGGAACAGAACGGAATCCAGGTGTAGCAACCAACATGTATGAGGATGTAACGACCAGAGTAAAGATTTCAGGCGGTGTAACTAAAGCATTTCCAATAAAGATAGGGTTACATCAAGGATCGGCTCTAAAACCCTATCTTTTTACACTAATTATGGATGAACTCACTGTGCACATTCAAGACACAGTACCGTGGTGCATGTTGTTTGCAGATGATATTATTTTGGTAGATGAGACACGTGAAGGAGTAAATGCTAAACTAGAATCTTGGTGGGAAACACTAGAAGGGAAATGTTTTAAGCTTAGTAGATTAAAGACATAATATATGAAATTTAAGTTTAGCAATATTAAAAGTAATGAAACAATTGTTAAGATAGGAGAGGATGAGTTGCCCGGAACCGAGAGATTTAAATATTTAGGATCATTTTTGTAAAATGATGGAGGGATTGAGAGAGATGTCTTACATAAAATACAAGCAGGATGGGTGAAATGGAGGGGAGCATCGAGTGTTTTATGTGACCGTAAAGTACCTCTTAAACTTAAAGGTAAGTTCTATAAAATCACAGTTAGACCTGCTATGTTATATAGAGCTGAATGTTGGGCTATGACTCGAGCACATGAGCAGAAGATGAGAGTTACAGAGATGAGGATGTTAAGGTGGATGTGTGGACATACGAGGATGGACAAAATAAGAAATGAGATTATTAGAGAGAAAGTCGGAGTTGCATCTATTGAGGAAAAACTCCGAGAGAGATGTTTAAGATGGTACGGACATGTACTTAGACGACCAATAAATGCTCCAATAGGCGATGTGAAACTATGATAAACTTGCATATCAAACGAGGAAAAGGAAGACCAAAAAAAACTTGGTTAGTAACAATAAAACAAGATAAAATTTATTTAAATATAGATGATGATATAATAGGAGATAAAGCTCAATGACATAAAAGAATTCATACAGCCGACCCCACCTAATGGGAAAAGGCTTGGTTGTTATTATTCTTGTTGTTGTTGTATTAGTGAAAAAAATTAATTAAAAATGATCTAGTTATAAATTACAATTGTTGTGGTCTTGTTTTTATAAAAGTATCCGAGACATTTTCTTCCTCCACCATCTTTTATTTCCCTAAACGGCTAAACCTAATTTGTCACCTTTTGCTCTTTGAACCTTTTGGCCACACCGACGTCGACGTTGAAGACTTGATAGGCTTTATTGGGTGCAGACAACGCACCGGTCACACAAAGTCGGGAACCCTAGTGATCTCGTGCGCTATCATCACAAATTCATAGTCACCTCTAGGCTTCATGGCCACTATCGCAGCATCAGGTTGGCGTATCAAGTTTCTATTTCTACTTATGCATCTATTGTTTTGCTTAAATATGTTTGGTTGGATTATACTTTCCATTGATTGCCGGTTCAACATCAAATTAAAGTATTTCTTTCTCCAAAATCTATGGTTTTTGGATTTCTAGTAATTAAGGTGGGTAATTAAAGGATAGTCATTGTGCCATTATAGGGAAAATGGACATGGATAGAATATCCATGAATATGTGATTTAGGTATTACAAGATATCTTACACAAACACAGTAATACAGTTCATTAGTAATCCAACATTTTGGTGGAATTCATTTTGACCATATACTTTAATTACCGCTCTTGAGAAAATTTATTCATAACAACTAGCAAACCTTCATGAAGTCTCACTGTTTGACACCTTGTAGATATGCAGACCTCATGGTAAAATTTTAAGGTTGCAACAAAAAGGATAACTTATGATCAAATCTAAAAAATGCCATGGTTGATGAACCAGATTGTTACTCCACTTTGAAATGGTAATTCAATGGCATTTCTTGTATCCTTATCATTATGCATTCATTGACATTCACAGAATTTAAAGGGGTTTTTTTTTTGCACCAGACCCTTCAGAGTCCAGGGCTGGCCCTACGGATACCCATACCCGGGAGAAGGAGGGGCGTAGCCATACTGCGTCGGAGCGTCGTAGGGAGGGTAACCTCCTGGTGGACCGTTCGGTCATCGGTGGAGAGGTTAAGAACAGCCTTAATTGGGCTTTCCAGAGTTGGGATTCCAGGCTTAATATATAACTGGCTTGCTGAGGAGAAGCCTTGTTCCCTTCACCAAGGAGCTTCTTGACGGGATGTCTACCTCGCAGACGTCCTGATTGTTGATTTTAAATGCATG
Source organism: Zingiber officinale (assembly GCF_018446385.1). NCBI lineage: Eukaryota > Viridiplantae > Streptophyta > Magnoliopsida > Zingiberales > Zingiberaceae > Zingiber > Zingiber officinale. Next base: position 68,350,975 of record NC_056006.1, on the reverse strand, counting down.
AAATACAAATGAAATCTATAAATACTTACAGTAGATTTGTAGAAAATCTTGATTTTCTTCATACTTGTTGTAGGAAAAGTGATCCCGTGATCGAATGACCTCTCAAATTTTCATGAACCAAATTTCTCTTCTTTCCTGGATGTTCTACCTCTTCTCTTTTGATGAACCGATCATTAAAACCCTTCATTCCATCCATTAACATTATGTTTATATCTTGGATGACATGCACAAGTTGTGGCAACACGTGTGTTATGGCAATGGTGTAGTTTTGGTAACCGTCAATATCTCCCATTCATCCAAGACGAGTCACAAAGCCACAAGTCACAAAGACCATATAAGAGCATTCATTCATAATTAAAGAAAAATTGTTCATGCAATAACAAGCATATTAAACAATCAAAGCTAGCAGGCTACTCATCAACACAAATTGGACACATCAATATCTTATATTTATCCCAGATTAAATCATTTATACCAATACGAATATCTCTAATCTCTTATAATGACTATCATATCATGAGCATGTTCAATATATATAATCAATATAATTATTCACAATCACATTTTAAGTACTCAAGAAAAAAATATAATTGGTCGACCAGTGAATTAATAAATGGTAAAGATGTAAATTTATTTTAATCTTTATTTTTATCTAAAAATATTCATTATAATCATTTGTTTTCCTAGTTATACTCTATACACTAAATCATCCATATCCAATAGGATACATGCAAAAGTAGCAGACACTGATTAGAACTTTAAGGTGGTATTTGATTCTCTCCTAGGAATCGGAATGAGAATGAGAATTATAGCATTGTAGAATGGGGATGGGTATGAACTGTTAGTATTAGCCCTAATACCAATTATGAGATGATTGTAAAGGGCTTAATTTTGTATCATATTTCATTATTAATAAGAGGTAAAGCTGGTTATTATATTTGTTTCAATTCAGTGTCGATTGAATAAGTATAATAATGTCCTTAAGTAGTAGGTTCTTATTTACAACATATCAATTGGTTGAATTGATAGTGAGATATTGTAGATATACATAGAACACTACCCTTAACTATTCTTAGTCAAGCATTAATATATAAGGACAATATTAATGCATTGAGACTAGCATGTAGGTCAACAGATGACTTAATCTCATAAGTCATGGATATGAGATATCAGATTGACATATGAGTATATATTAGAGAATATATACTGAATGACCCGCCATGAGAATATTTCATGGATTGTTATATGAGTGTCATAAACATTCTCATGTGGCTATTGGTATGGATAGTCTTTAGACCTGAAGTCACTATGGTTCCCTACATAAGGAGTTGTGTACTTTGGTATCGGCAAACGTCACCTGTAACAAAGTGGACAATAAAGTCGATCACTGGGTATGCAATGAATTATGGGAGAGATGTGAGTGATGTAGATGAGATCTATCCCTTCTATATAATGGAAGCGATATCTGTGGGTCCCTTGATTAGTAGGACACAAGAAAGCATGACCATGCTCAAATAAGTCAATATGAGATATTGAGCTTATTTGATTGAGTGTGTCTACTTAGAGATCAAGAAACACAAAGGTTGATAAGAGGATGACACGGTCTATACCTCATTGATCAATCTAGATATCAAAGATAGAGAGACCAAGTCATACAAGATAATAGCCACGGACAGGTTAAGTTAGATCTCGACTTTCTCGTCACTTGGGTAGCAATGATGTCTTGCTAGATGCCACTCATTGTTTATGTATATAAATATTGATTTGGGTATATTGTCAACGTTACGAGAACCTATTGGGTCACACACAAAGAACAAGTTAATTTAGAGATAGATTCATATGATGGATCATTAGATTAAATCTAATCTAAATTAGACTCATTGAGTTGACTCAATTGGATCCAATTATTGGATTGAGTCTAATTTGAATTAGATTCTTGGAGCCAATTTGGATTGATGTTCATGGAGTCAATTTAGATTGATATGGTTCAATGAGTTAGACTCATTGGGTGATGGTTAATGAGTTAGACTCATTGGGTGAACTTGAGTTCACCAAGGAAGATGAATAGTCAATTTTAAACCATTGGATTGAATGGTTAATTTTGAGCCATTGGATTGTAAGATGAAAGGGTAAAACCCTTTGGTATTAATGAGATGGATATAAATGAAAATTATGGATGATAATTTTCATTATGATTAGATGAAAACTTTTCTTCTTCTTCTTCTTCTTCCTTCTTCCTCATCTTGGCCAAAACTCACCTTCTTTGTTGCTAGCACAACATAAGGTAGTTTTCTTCTCCACTTTGAGAGTTTGTGAGACAAATGGAGACACTTGTTCGTGTGGATACCGTTAGAGGTGAGAACGCTTTGATCGTGCTGAGATCCTAGCTATCGGGAGATCCTGTGCACGCACCAAAGGTATAACTGTCATGAAACTTAGTATATAGGTTATTTATTCTTCCCTTCGCATGGATCCTCTTAATAAGGAACTAGATATTTTCCACTGCACTTTCACGTGTTTAGTGCCCTAGTTCCTTACAGTGGTATCAGAGTCACTTACGAAGGGATATACTAAGTTGTAGAATTTTTATATGTGTGATATAGAAATTTGCATGATAGATTTGCTATATTTTCATAATTATTAGTTTTTGTCTCTATTGGGAATGAAATAGTAAGTATATGGACAAACTAGAGGATATAGTATCTTCATACATGTTATGAATGAGTGTTATAACCTATGTCGTTTGATAGATATATACTTGCAAGGTTTCGGCCCAAGAGAAGTTGTGAGCAACAAGGTGGTCTTGGCCAAAATGTTGTAAATAACATGGGCTCATAATTTGTTGTTGAAATCATAGTAAATTTATGTCATAAGGATATTGTGAATATATATGACATGGTGGATGATTATGACCCTTGAACCCCTATGTGATTGTGTGTGATGTTGTAATTCATAATACGGCCTGCGTGTCGTGTCTTCATCCTTTTATTCTTATTGTAATTTTAGACTACACTTGAATGTAACTCGAGTTTTTTTAGATTTTGTAATGTACAAAATAGAAAGGAGTTAGTCTACTGGGCGACGGGTGAAAAGGAAGGAAGGACAACAACACACGATGACTAAGGAAGTGCTTGGAGAAGCTGCTTTGACCTAGGTTGACTTATCACTCTTCTCATTAGCTTGAGAAGATTGTAGTTTATAGGGGTCATAACCATGTCACGTTTTAATTTATGCATATATGTGATGTGTGCTTTGATTGTATTCGATACATATCTAGTTTAAATATACTTAGGTCTTTTTAATATATGCCTACCAAAGTTTAATACTCACTACTAGCTCAATCAATTGCAGTCAGGTTTTGCCAAAGCAAAGTGACTCAATTTATCTTATTAGAGTACGACAGGATAATTATGATGTCCAACTATTAAACTTGGGTACGACTTGACTAAGTTGTCTCATTTAGATTGAGAGCTTAGAGGCATATCCCATAAGAAGGAATTCAAATTGTACTAATCTTGGGCGATTAGCCAAAGCTAACTCAAGATGAGCTATAATATGAATTTCATAAGATGGGCAAATGAACAAATAGTATTATTCATCTAGCTATACAAGAGTTGCATTTGATGCAATTGATATATGATGCCTACCTACATTATACGAGCCTTGGGTGATTAGTCAAAGCTAACTCAAGATGAGGTATAATATGGATTTTGTCTCACATGAATGTTATTGTGATTGGATTTGGAGCTAATATTGTGGGTAAAACCACAACCATGACTCACTCCTACCAAGCTTTATAATTATGTGGGAGAATCATTTAATTAAATACCTAATTAAATGATCGATATATGATACTAAGTTATGCATTATGTTGTTGTAGATTACCATGTCGTCAAATACATTGAACACTCTCTCTCTGCGATCTGTCCTTGATAAGGGCAAGCTCAATGGAGCTAACTTCCTAAACTGGTATAGAAACTTGAGAATTATTCTCAAGCACGAACGCCCCCCGGCTACTGCCACTAAAGATGATAGGGATGCTTACAAAAAGCATCAATATGATGTATTAGATGAATCATGCCTTATGCTCGCCACCATGAACTTTGAGCTTCAGAAGCAACATGAGAACATGGATGCTTATGATATGGTTGAACACCTTAGACAACTATATCAAGGACAAGCAAGGCATGAGAGATTTGAGATCTCTAAGCTGCAATGCTATGCAGGAAGTCCCATAGGTCATATGTGTTGGGTTTTTCGATGAAAACCGCATGCTTTTGGAACCCCGACCCCAAGGCCACGGATCCGTGCAAGGAAAAGCGAGCGAACGATCATGGGTTTGAAAAATCTTTTAGATATACTTAGATCTACATGTTAAGAACTTTACCATTGTTATGTCGGCCTTTTCTGCCTCAAGGGTCCAGTCGTTCAGCTGTCAGCCGGATCAGTCCTCTAGAAGTATCCACGACGTAGGGTGGAAATACAACTACGCTGTGCTACCTAAGATTCCGGACCAGGAAGAGAGAGGCTTCAAGAGGAAGAAGAAGAAGATACACCACTTGAATGAAAAATTGAAATCACACTCAAACACAAAGTGGCCGGCCACTCTAAAAAAACTCCCAAATTAATTGCATTAATTGCAATTAATATGAAGCCATTAAAGAGAATGGCTTTGTAACTTCCATGAGGTGGCACCCATGATGATGTGGAACAACATTATTGGTCCACCTAATGCCAACTAACCAATGAGGTGGCAAAAAGTCAAGTCAAAATTGACCTTTGGTCTTCCTTCTCAAGTCAAGTCAAACTTGAACCAATCTCTACCATGGTTGATCTAATCTAACCATTTGATTCGAGCCAACTTAATATAATGAATCTAATTCATTAAATTAAATTGATTCAATGAGTCAAAATCTAAATTAGACTCATTGAACACATGAATCAACTTGAGTCGAACTCAAGTTAGCCCAATTAGGATTACTCTTAATCCAATTTGATTCATCAAATGAATCTAATCCTCTTGGTTCATCATATGAACCTAATCTCCATCTAATTGTCCTAAGTGTGTGACCCTATAGGTTCTTGTAACGTTGGCAATGCCCTAAACCCATTTAGGAGCATAAGTAATGAGCGGTATCTAGCAACACATCATTACTACCCAAGTTACAAGAATGTCGAGATTCGACATCACCTTGTGACTACTAATTGTGACTCCTCACAATATGTGACATTGTCCTTCTATCCTAGACATCTAGATTGATCAATATGAGGCATAGACCGTGTCATCCTCTAATCAATCTAAATCTTGAACTCCAAGTAGACTCACTCGATCAAATGAGCTCAACATCTCATGTTGACTCATTTGGGCATGGCCATGCACTTTGTGGTCTAACTCTATCAAGAATATTGATGTCGCTCCCATCATATAGGAGGGATAGATCCCATCTACATCACTCACATCCCTCTGCATAATTTGTTACATACCCAGTAATCGCCTTTATAGTCCACCCTGTTACGGGTGACGTTTGACGAAACCAAAGTACATAACTCCTTATGTAGGGATCCATGGTGACTTCAGGTCAAAGGACTAATAGTCATACTAATAGCCACATGAGAAAGTATATGACACTCATATAACAATCCATGATACTTTCTCATGGCGGGTCATTCAGTATACATTCTCTAATGCATACCCATGTGTCAACTTGATATCTCTATATCCATGACTTGTGAGATCAAGTCATCGAGTTGACCTACATGCTAGTCTTATTGTATTAACATTGTCCCTGAATGTTAATACTCGACTAGGAATGATTTAGAGTAGTGTTCCCTATATCATCTCACTATCGATTCAACTAATCGATTGATATAGGTATGAACTTCTACTCAAGGACGCTATTATACTTAGTCTATTTGGCACTAATACAAATAAGTATAATAACCAAACCAAAATGCCTTTATTAATATACAAGAATATGATACAATGAGTCCATACAATCATCAAATGATTGGCTCTAGGGCTCTAACTAACAATATGTACTCAAAATGATTGGGTATGTAGAAAACCTACAGCGATTGGGATTTCCACTAGGCCAAGAATTGGTCACTGATCTTATCTTCCAGTCATTGCCCGATAGCTACAGTCAATTTGTTATGAACTACAACATAAATGAAATTGACAAACCACTGCCTGAGATGTTGAGCATGTTGAGAACTGCTGAACTCAACCTTAAGAAGAAAAAGCCTAGTTCCATTTTGATGGTGTCTAAATGCAAAGGCAAGTGGAAGCCTAAAGGTAAGGGTAAGACCCAAGCCAAAGGCAAGGGCAAGACTCATGCACTGAAACCCAAAGGTGGGGTTGCTAAGGAAGGAACCTACTTCCATTGCGGTGAGATCGGACACTGAAAGAGGAACTGCAAGGTATACCTAGAGGAACTGAAACAGAAGAGAAGTGAGGCTTCTACCTCAGGTATATATGTTATAGAAGTCAATCTATATATTTCTTCTTCATGGGTATTAGATACCGGATGTGCATCTCACATTTGTATTAATGTGCAGGGGCTGAGAAATAGTAGAGCGTTGGCAAAGGGCAAAGTGGACCTACGAGTAGGTAATGGTGCAAAAGTTGTTGTTGTCACTGTAGGAACATATTCCTTATCTTTGCCCAATGGGCTTATTTTAGAACTAGAAAAGTTGTTGTCACTGTAGAAGCTTGTTTTAGTCCATAAATAGACCTATGCAGCTTGCATACTCTGCTAGTATGCTGTGGATCTACAAAACCCTCAGGTTGTGTCATGTACACATCCTCGAGTAGGTTTCCATTCAGAAATGCGGTTTTGACATCCATCTGCCATATCTCATAGTCATGGTAGGCTGCAATAGCAAGCATGATCCGAATGGACTTAAACATCGCCACTGGAGAAAAGGTTTCATCATAGTCAATACCATGAATCTGCTTGAAACCTTTAGCTACCAAGCGACCCTTATAGATAAGTCCATCCATGTCAGTCGTTCTCTTAAAGACCCACTTACACCCAATGGGTTTTACCCCTTCAGGTGGATCAACCAAAGTCCATACTTGGTTGGTGTACATGGATTCCATCTCGGATCTCATGGCTTCTAGCCATTTCTCGGAATTTGGTCTCATCACAGCTTCTTGATAGGTGGTAGGCTCATCCTCTATGAGCACAATGTCATCATGGTCAGATAAGAGAAATGAGTATCTCTCAGGCTGACGACGTACCCTATCAGACCTGCGAAGAGGTATGTCTACTTGAACTGGCTGTTGGTCCTCAACTCCTTGTGGAACAACATCATCCACAACACTTTGTGGTTCCAGTTCAATTTCCATCGAGGCATCAATGCTATTGTTCGCATCTTGAACTTCTTCAAGATCGAACGTGCTCCCACTAGTCTTTCTAGAAACAAAGTCCCTTTCTAGAAAGACCCCAGTCTTTGCCACAACTATCTTGTGCTGACTGGGAATTAGAAGTAATATCCCTTAGTTTCCTTGGGATATCCAATGAAATAGCACTTGTTGGATTTGGGTCCTAATTTGTCTGAGACTTGGCGTCGTACGTAAGCCTCACAACCCCAAATCCTCATGAAAGACACCTGGGCATCTCTCCCAGTCCATATCCTATATGATGTCTTTATCACGGCCTTTGATGGAACTCGGTTGAGTATGAAAGCTGCCGTGTCTAGAGCATATCCCCATAGATATGTCGGAAGATCTGTGTGACTCATCATAGATCGTACCATATCTAATAAGGTACGATTCCTCCTTTCGGATACACCATTCCACTGTGGTGTTCCAGGAGGAGTGAGTTGAGATAAAATCCCACACTCAGCTAAGTAGTCACGAAACTCATGGCTTAAGTATTCACCACCTCGATCTGATCGAAGTACTTTAATACTCTTGCCAAGCTGGTTTTGTACTTCATTCTTGAATTCTTTGAACTTTTCAAAGGATTCAGATTTATGTGTCATCAAATACACATAACCATATCTACTGAAGTCATCAGTAAATGTGATGAAGTATCTATAACCGCCTCTAGCAGCAACATTGAAAGGGCCACATACATCACTATGTATGAGTCCTAACAAATCAGTTGCTCTCTCGCTATGCCCACTAAAGGGGGTCTTGGTCATCTTGCCTCGTAGGCATGACTCGCATATCTCATATGATTCTAAATCAAATGAGTCCAGCAAACCATCCTTATGGAGCTGGGATAAGCGCTTGTCATTTATATGACCTAAGCGACAGTGCCAGAGGTAGGTTTGGTTCTTGTCATTTGACTTGAACCTCTTGGTACTAATGTTATAAATAGAGCTCTCAAGGTCTAGAATATAGAGTCCGTTTATTAGTGGTGCACTACAATAGAACATATCTTTCAAATAAACAGAACAACTTTTGTCTTTTATTATAAAAGAGTATCCTTTCTTGTCTAAACAAGAAACTGAAACTATGTTCTTAGTAAGAGCAGGCACATAACAACAATCATCTAAATCTAGTACAAGCCCAGAGGGCAGAGATAGCTGATAAGTTCCTACAACAACAGCAGCCACCCGTGCTCCATTGCCTACTCGTAGGTCCACCTCTCCCTTTGCCAATGCTCTGCTATTTCTCAGCGCCTGCACATCAGTACAAATGTGAGAAACACATCCAGTATCTAATACCCATGATGTAGAAATAGATAGATTGACTTCTATAACATATATACGGGACTGTGATAGTTTTAAGATCATCCAAGTTACTTAGGTCCTCCTGTATTTGTCCCTGTGTCTGAGTGATGGAAGCTGCATCCTTTAGCATCTTAGCGACCCTCCTTTAGGCTTCAGTGCCTTGCCTTTGCCCTTGGTTTGGGACTTTCCCTTACCTTTGGGCTTGCCCTTGCCCTTGTGCTTCTGGATCATCAGAATGGGCTTAACCTTCTTAAGGTTAATCTCAGCAGTTCGTAACATACTAAGTAGCTCGAGCAGTGGCTTGTCAATCTCGTTCATGTTATAGTTGAGAACGAATTGACTATAGCTATCCGGCAAGGACTGCAAGATCAAGTCAGTGGCCAGCTCTTGGCCAAGTGGGAACCCCAGTCTTTGTAGGTTCTCTATGTACCCAATCATCTTAAGTACATAAGGACCTACAGGAGCTCCGTCTGACATCTTGCACTGAAACAGTGCCTTTGAGATCTCAAATCTCTCATGCCTCGCTTGCCCCTGATATAGTTGGCGAAGATGCTCAACCATATCGTAAGTGCCCATCAACTCGTGTTGCTTATGAAGCTCAGAGTTCATGGTCGCAAGCATTAGACAGGACACATCTAATGCGTCGTCTTGATGCTTCTTGTAAGCATCTTTGTCTGCTCGCGGGGCATTGGCGGGAGGAGCCTCCGGAATGGGCTGCTCCAGAACGTACAGTTTACGTTCCTGGGTGAGAACTATTCTCAAGTTCTTGTACCAGTCCAGGAAATTCGCTCCGTTGAGCTTGTCCTTCTCAAGGACAGATCGCAGGGAGAAGGAATTCGTGTTCGACGTCATGGTTATCTACAACAGAAAATTTGAAGAAATAAATATCATATTCCTTTAAAAATCATTTAATTAGGCCTTTAACTAAATGATGCTCCCACTGAATACTATAATTCATGTGGGACAAGATCCACATCATACTAACCCTTGAGTTAGCTTTGGCTAATACGCCAAAGGCTTAGTATGATCGGTAAGTAACGATTACCAATTACATCTCGATGCAACTCTTGTTTATAGAATAAAATCCGCATTTATATTAAAACTCGAGTTAGCTTTGGCTAATACGCCCGAGAATTAATATAAACGTGATTTTGTCCTACCTTTCCAACCATTGGAAGAATACCTATAGTTGACTCGATCCAATCGAGTAACTAGGAATACTCAATCTAATTGAGTTTGTATTCACCCATGCGTTGATAGGAGGGACCAAGATTGTCCCTCCGTACCCTACCAAGATAATATGTATTGCTCTGCTTTGGCAGATTCAACAATACATGTGATCGAGGTAGTGATAGGTATCACGGCACGGTTAGGCATTTAGAGTTGGTTCGATCTAGATCTAATCTAATCGAGAAGGATGCATCTTGTGCACGACTTAGATCTAATCTAATCGCAAGGGTGCATCATGTGCACGACTTAGATCTAATCTAATCGTTAAGGCACTAATTAATTAATTAATTCTTAAACATGCATCAGATACATAACAATTAATTAATTAATCTATTTGTGATTTAGTCATGGCCCTACTACGATCTTCTCAAGCCAATGAGAAGATCGAATGGTCAACCTAGGGTCAACAGCTTCTCCAAGCTCCTCCCTTTAACCACCTTGTGTTGCTCGTGCCCGCCTCGGAACTCCGTCTCGTGTGGACCCTCCACCGCTCCAATTTGTACATTACAATTTGAAACTCGAGTTACATTCGAGTCTAAATATAATTTACAACCAGAATAAGAGAAAGGCACGACGCGCAGGCCGTGGGAAAAAATAAAAATACAGCACACATAATCATATGACGGCACGCAGGCCGTATTATGAATTACAACACAAATCCAATCTTATTGGGTATTTTGGGCCATGACTATCACAAATTAATATATAATTCAAAATTATATATTTTTCATAATTTTTCTGTAATTTTAAAATAATTTTTTTTACAATTTTTATGAGTAAAATTTCCCGGCGGTCCCGTTTAGCGGTTTCGGGCGCAATCGCGGAACGGATCCCCTTGCGGGGCCCAGGGGCAGCGCCCCTACCCGCGATCTAACCATCGCGAGGGTTCCTTTGCGATCCAACAGCGCCTAAACCCGCTGTCCCAAAACGATTTGGGTCGAGACATTGCCGTTTCGGAAAAATCTTCCCGGCGGGTTCGTTTTTAGCGATTTCGGGTGCAATCGCGAAGCAAATTCCCTTGCGGGGTTAGGGGCAATGCCCCTACCCACGATCTAACCATCGTGAGTTGCTCCTTTGCGATCTAATGGCACCCGACCCCGCTGTCCCAAACGGATTTGGGGCAAAACGAAGCCGTTTAAAAGAAAACTTTCCGGTAGCCGAAGCCTACAAGTGCCGAGACACTTGTGCTTCGCTTCTACGGAAAAATTACTCATAAAAACTCTAAAAACTCAATTTTTACAGAAAATCACAGAAGGTATATTTTTCATAAAAATACAAACGAACTCGTACAAGTCTTTGCACGTGGCTCTGATACTACTGTTGGGTTCGTCGGGCCGCGAAAACCACTTTTTCGCGTTGCGGAAACCCCGAGTCACCCAAAGCCATGGATCTCGTGCAAAGATTCGTAAACAAAACTTTTCGAAAAACCTTTTTCTTGTACGAGTTTGTAAAAACTTTAGATCTACACTAAAGTTAAGATCATTACCCTTGTAGCGAAGCCCTTCGCGTTCCCGCTCGTCCAAGAAGTTGCCGGATCTTTAGACCGTCAAGCGTCGGTCCTCTAGAAGTATCCACACGAACAATTCTTGATGGAGAAAACCTAAACAAAGGTGTGCTAGCACCTTGATAGGTCACGGCAAGGAAGAGGAGGGAGAGCAAGGAGAGAACACCAGGAAGAAGAAGGAGTTACACCACTTGAATGAAAAATGAAATCCACACACATCCCAAAGTGGCCGGCCACTCTACCTTGTAAAACTCCCAAATTAATTGCATTAATTGCAATTAATATGAAGTTATTATGAAAATGGCTTTGTATCTTCCATGAGTTGGCACCCATGATGATGTGGAACATCATTATTGGTCCACCTAATGCCAACTCACCAATGAGGTGGCAAAAAGTCAAGTCAAAATTGACCTTTGGTCTTCCTTCTCAAGTCAAGTCAAACTTGAACCAATCTCTACCATGGTTGATCTAATCTAACCATTTGATTCGAGCCAACTTAATATAATGAATCTAATTCATTAAATTAAATTGATTCAATGAGTCAAAATCTAAATTAGACTCATTGAACACATGAATCAACTTGAGTCGAACTCAAGTTAGCCCAATTAAGATTACTCTTAATCCAATTTGATTCATCAAATGAATCTAATCCTCTTGGTTCATCATATGAACCTAATCTCCATCTAATTGTCCTAAGTGTGTGACCCTATAGGTTCTTGTAACGTTGGCATTGCCCTAAACCCATTTAGGAGTATAAGTAATGAGCGGTATCTAGCAACACATCATTACTACCCAAGTTACAAGAATGTCGAAATCCGACATCACCTTGTGACTACTAATTGTGACTCCTCACAATATGTGACATTGTCCTTCTATCCTAGACATCTAGATTGATCAATATGAGGCATAGACCGTGTCATCCTCTAATCAATCTAAATCTTGAACTCCAAGTAGACTCACTCAATCAAATGAGCTCAACATCTAATGTTGACTCATTTGGGCATGGCCATGCACTTAGTGGTCTCACTCTATCAAGAATACCGATGTCACTCCCGACATATGGGAGGGATAGATCCCATCTATCTACACCTCACATCCCTCAGTGTCTATATACCCAGATGTCGCTTTATTGTCCACGCTACTGGTGATGTTTGAAAACAAAGTACATAACCTTATGTAGGGATCCATGGTGACTTCAGGTCAAAGGACTAATAGTCATACTAAATAGCCACATGAGAAAGTATATGACACTCATATAACGATCCATGATACTTTCTCATATGGCGGGTCATCATTCAAGATACATTCTCCAATGTATACCCATGTGTCACTGATATCTCTATATCCATGACTTGTGAGATCAAGTCATCGAGCTGACCTCATAGTCTTATTGCATTAACATTGTCCCTGAATGTTAATACTCGACTAGGAATGATTTAGAGTAGTGTTCCCTATATCATCTCACTATCGATTCAACTAATCGATTGATATAGGTATGAACCTTCTACTCAAGGACGCTATTATACTTAGTCTATTTGGCACTAATACAAATAAGTATAATAACCAAACAAATGCCTTTATTAATATACAAGAATATGATACAATGAGTTCATACAATCATCAAATGATTGGCTCTAGGGCTCTAACTAACAGGAATACCTTAGCCAAGAATTTCATGACTATCTCGTTGAGTGTGGGATCATACCTCAACTCACTCCACCTGGAACACCATAATAGAATGGTGTATTAGAAAGGAGAAACCATACTTTATTAGATATAGTACGATCGATGATGAGTCACACAGATCTTCGTACTTCCTTCTGGGGACATGCTCTAGAGACGACTGCTTTCACACTTAACTGAGTTCCATCCAAGGCCGTCATAAAGACACCATATACGATATGGACAGGGAAGAGTCCCAAGATGTCTTTTATGAAGATTTGGGGTTGTGAGACTTACGTTCGACGACAAGTCTCAGATAAACTAGGACTTAAATCAGACAAGTTCTATTTTATTGGATATCCCAAGGAAACAAAGGGATATTACTTCTATAATCCTAGACAAGGCAAGGTGTTTGTTACCAGAACTGGTGTATTTCTAGAAAGGAAATTTATTTCTAGAAAAACTAGTGGGAGTGAAGTCGATCTTGAAGAAATTCAAGATACACAAACTAGCACCGACGGCTTGATGGAAATTGAATAGGTACCACAAGATGTTGTGAATCAGAATTTTGTTACACCACAAGAAGTTGTGGAACAACAACCTGTTCAAATAGCACAAGCTCTACATAGATCTGATAGGACTCGTCATCAACCTGAGAGATATTATTTTCTCTTGTATGACAACGGTGATGTAGTGCTAGTTGGTCTCAACGAGCCTACATCTTATCAAGAAGTTGTACAGGGCCCAGATTTTGAGAAATGGCTAGAGGCCATGAGATCCAAAATGGAATCCATGTACACTAACCAAGTATGGACTTTTGTTGATCCACCTGAACAGATCAAACCCATTGGGTGTAAGTGGATCTTCAAAGTGAAGACTGACATGGATGGACATATGCATACTAATAAAGGTAGATTGGTAGCTAAAGGTTTCAAGCAAATTCATGGTATAGACTATGATGAAACTTTGTCACCAGTTGTGATGCTTAAGTCCATTCGGATTTACTTACTATGGCAGCTTACTATGATTATGAGATTTGACAGATGGATATCAAAATCGCATTTCTTAACGAAAATCTACTCGAGGATGTGTACATGACACAGTTTGAGGGTTTTGTAGATCTAAAGCATGCTGGAAAGGTTTGTTAGTTGCAAAGATCTATTTATGGATTAAAGTAAGCTTCTAGAAGCTGGAATCTTTGATTCAATGATGCAATAAAAATGTTTGGTTTCATTAAGAATGAAGATAAACCTTGTGTCTACAAGAAGGTTAGTGGGAGCACAGTCATCTTTCTCATATTGTATGTAGATGACATACTACTCATTGGAAATGATATCCCTACTCTTCAGTTAGTGAAGACTTGGCTTGGGAATTATTTTTCAATGAAAGACTTAGATGAAGCTGCCTATATTTTAGGCCTTAAGATCTATAGAAATTGATCTAAAAGATTACTTGGTCAGCTTTATCATGGTAGACGAAACATTCTATTACAAAGTTATGTCATTCGGACTAAAGAACGTCGACGCCATCTACTAGAGACTCATGAACAAGGTGTTCCGGAAGCAGATCAGTTGAAACATAGAGGTATATGTCGACGACATAGTAATAAAATCTCCAAGAGCTATTGATCTTTGCACAAACATCAAGGAGACCTGTCAAACTCTGAGGGCTTATGGAATAAAGCTAAACTTGAACAAGTGCCTATTCGGCGCCAAAAGCGGTCGATTCCTAGGATATATAGTCATCGAGCGGGGGATCGAGGCGAATCCAAGCAAGGTCAAGGCTCTCTAAGATATGCCACCACGAGGCAACTTGAAGGAAGCTCAAAGGTTGACTGGGTGTATTACCGCTCTATCCAAATTCATATCCAAATTATCTGACCAGAGCCTACCATCCTTCAAGGTGCTGCGTCGACCAACTAAATTCCAGTGGGATGCGGAATGCAACCAGGCGTTCGAAGAACTTAAAGATTATCTCAATTCATTGCTTATATTAGCTAAGCCGAGCTCATGAGAGCCACTCTAGATTTATCTATCATCCACCGAAAATGCGGTCAGCTCGGCATTAGTTAAGAAGAATGGGCAAGAGCAACAACCCGTGTATTTTTTAAGCCATATATTGAAAGACGTTGAATCCTGCTACACTGGTCTGGAAAAATCAACTTACGCTTTAGTACTAGCCGCTCGGAGACTCCACCCGTACTTCCTCTCCCATCCAATCATCATGATGACCAATAGTACCTTGGAAAGAGCCCTTTTTAACCCAGAAGCATCCGGTCGGCTGATCAAGTGGACCACTGAATTAAGTGAGTTTGACATTCAATACCAATCCTGAACGACAATAAAAGCTTAGGCCTTAGCTGATTTCATCACAAAAATCTAGAGCGACAAGCTAGAAGCAACTTGGAGAATATATGTTGATGGCTCTTCGACCCGGCAAGGTAGCAAGATCGGTATCTTGCTCATTTCTCCAAGGGAAGACCGAATGTAACTTTTCATTCGACTAGATTATCGTTCCACCAACAACGAGGCCGAGTATGAAGCCTTGATAGTCGGCTTGCAAGCAACGAGGCATGTCGGAACCACAAAAGTCCTCATTCACTCGGACTCCCAGTTGGCCGCCCAACAGCTGGCGGGGGCATTCAAGATTATCAGCCCCTGGCTCAAGTTATATGCAGAAGCCTTTGAGAGGCTAAAAATAAATTTTTAAGAAGTCACTATCCAGAAGATTCCCCGATCGGACAATCAAGCAGCAAATGAACTAGCTACGTTAGCTAGTTTCTTATCACCAATTGTGATCAATCAGCCGATCGAACAGGTTTCTTTGGTGACGCATATTGACCGGATGGATGGAGTTATCTTTTTGAGCGACTGGAGAACACCGTTAATCAAATTTCTCCGATGAAGAAGTACGCTGGCCGACCAGGAAGAGGCACGTCTTTTAAAGAAGAGGGTCGGACGGCTTACATTGGTCACAGATCAACTGTACAAAAGAGCTTTCTCTAGGCCTTTACTCAAGTGTGTTGGACCAAAGGACGCAGCATACATCTTGCAAGAAGTACACTAAGACTCCTATGGGAGCCATCCGGGCGACCATTCACTAGTTCGAAAGATTCTCCTGGTCGGATACTTCTGGCCAACTCTCCAAGAGGATGCCGCTCGAATGACAGCCATATGTCTGTCCTTCCAAAAGTATCACAATGTTTCACAATGTATCTTGCCCATTTGACCAATGAAGCATGGACATCGTGGGGTCGTTCCCCATGGCAACCGGTCAGCGGAGGTTCCTACTCGTCGTTGTAGACTACTTCTCAAAATGGGTGGAGGCCAAGCCGCTAGCAAGAATACGTGAGCAGATGGTCATTAAATTCATTTGGCAGAACATCCTCTATCGATTCATCATCCCTCTCCATCTTATCTCGGATAACGTGAGGCAGTTCGTGGGTCAGAAGCTTAGGGAGTGGTACGAGGGCTATGGCATCCAGCAGGCCTTCACCTCAATTGCCTACCCCCAGAACAACTGCCAGGAGGAGGTCACAAACCGAGAGATCCTCAGAGGCTTACGAACTCAGTTCGACCACGCAAGAGGTAGTTGGGTCGATGAGCTCTCAAATGTCTTGTGGGCACTTCGCACAACTCCAAAGGAGTCGACCAGCGTAACATCATTCCAGCTGGGAAAAGCGGTGGTTTCTATAGAGATTGGAGTAGAATCTGACCGGGGGTGACTCTACGACGAGGGAAATGGCGAGTGAAGGTTAATGGAGCTCTACTTGGTGGATGAAGTGCAGGAAAAAGCAGTCATTTGGCTAATGGCTTACCGATAGCGGATGAGGCAGAACTACAATAGGAGGGTGATCCCGAGGTCCTTCCAGGTATGTGATCTAGTGTGGAAGAAAATCAAGTTGGTCGGCAATGTTACTAAACTTGAAGCTCCATGCGTGGGACCTTACAAGGTTGTATAGAAACTCCGCTCGGGGGCTTATTACTTGGAAGATGAAAATAGGAGACGACTCGAGCAGTCGTGGAGCGCGAGTCATCTTCAATCCTATAGGCCTGGGTGAGAGGTGCATGAGAAAATATAAATGTACTTATGCCTTCTAGATGCAATGCCGACGTGAATAAAAACCCAAATTTTCTAGACTCTTGAGCCGATCAGGCCAAGTCAAAATTCGAGCGCCGACTATAAACCCCTGTTATGATCAACGGTCGACCGACGACCTTAAATTCCTATCTACCTCAGTGGTCGAGCGGCGACCTTAAACCCCTATCTATGTCAGCGATCGAGTAGCGACCTTAAACCCCTATCTACGTCAGCGGTCGAATGATGACCTTAAACCCCTGTCTACGTCAGCGGTCGAGCGACGACCATAAACCCCTGTCTACGTTAGCGGTCGAGCGACGACCTTAAACCTTTATTTTCGTCAAAGGTCGAGCGGCGACCTTAGACCCCTGTATATGTCAGCGATCGAGCGGCGACCTTAAACCCCAATCTACGTCAGTGGTCGAGCGGCGACCTTAAACCCCTGTCATCATCAGTGATCGGGTATCGATCTTGAACTTAGGCCTATTGAGGAATAGTATCGACTAAAATGGCCGATTGGGAACATGCGCTACCCAATAAAGCTCCAAGTTTTTAAAATATGGTGATCGTTCTATCAACTGCTCGTCGCCGAGCGGAGGGTTATAAAGTCACACTTAAGTCAAATCAAAAGAGACTGCATGGCAATAAGGGGACAAACGAATAAGAAAAGATCGCCGGATGAGTGACCATTCATTAACATGATAAGGATTACAAACATGCATGAAAAGCAATACAAAAAACATTTGCTCAAGCAAGATTACTCTAGATAATTCAAGATATCGTCAGGCGGCGACTCAGTCAGCTTGTCCCGACTGATAACCTTCCTTGATAGAGCAGCGGGGAGGTAGCCGGCTTCTCTAAGTTGGTCGAATGTCCCTTCGATGGCAAGGTCAAACAGACGAAGAGCCCGATCAACAACTTTTTCGTTAAAAGCATCTGAGCAAATGTAGGCTTGCTTCATGAGATCAAACCTACTTAACTCGTCCCCCTGATAAGTCTCTAGAGCGCTTGGGAGGCGCCCAGCTCTTCCTTTAGCTTGGTTATCTCTTCATCCTTGCCGTTGAGCTGGGCCTTTGCTGCAGTCTGATCGGCCAATCGTCCATCCTGCTCTACCTTCAAGGCAACCTCATCATCCTTCAAGTTTTGGGCTAACACCCAAAACTCCTTATTTTTGATCTCCAGATCTTCAATGGTCCGGAGCTTTATGGTGTTGGCTGAGTGGATTTTTGACTCAAATGAGGTAGCTTGTTTATTGAGACGAGCCAGTTGTGTCAACTGATCAGCGCTCTTAGTCAGATCGGCCCTTAGTTGCGCCATCTCAATATTCATCTGCTCTAGTTGCACCTAAGAAGCAGATGATTGGTCGCTCGACGCACGTAGCTGCTTAACTTTATGCTCCAAAAAAGCAAGTCTTTGGCACATGGTCATGCTCTTTACCCAATAATACGAGAAATCAGGAAATTACGAGCCGATCAGGGATAAATTAAGAATATACAAAAAAAACTTACCCCAGTAGACATCTAGGTATGGCTGTCCGCGAGCACCCCTAAAGGCATGACCGCTGCACGGGCTCTAGCGTCCGCCCATATTTATGCTAGCAACCATTGAATGATTATCTGGTGCTCGGGGGCTCGGGATTCAGCACCGTCCGATTCACACCATTCCTCAATCAGAAGATGAATAACGGCTGATATGTGGCGCTAGCCACTCGGGGTTGATTAGGCCTGTTGGTTGGTCCTAGGAAAATCGTACCGGTTCCACAATACAAAAATTTTGTACAAGTGTTGAACCTTTCTTTAAATAACCTATTGTGTTCTTTAGAAGTTAAATTAGGAATCACAGACGAAACTTAACATCATTGCTTCCAAATTTAACTTATCTGTTCTTGATGGTTTAGATTTGGATCGCAAGCAAAACTTAACACTATTGATCCAAATCCACCTATGTTATTAATTCCATTAAATATTAATTTCTAAAATTGGCTTCCAGGACTGCATGGCGAGGCACATGGCCTTCTTGGGTATGGGAGCATCCACCACTGCCTAGACAAAGCCTTTTAAGAAAAGCTAATATTTAATTTCCTTAAATAACTCTAGGTTAACCAAAAAGAGCAATCGAATCACAAATTTAAAAAATAAAACAAAAGAAACACAAATTTGAAACAAATCTGAAAACTCTAGAATCATATGCCTCTTGTGTTTGGTATTTCCAAAAATAACTATACAAAGAAAACTAGTATGATGTGGAAAACAATTACTAGTTATACCTTTCTTTGTAAGCAAATAACCTCTTGATCTTCTACCGTATTCCTCTTCTTATCCCGGACATTGTGTGGGCAACGATCTACCGAGATGAGAATCCACCTAAGCCACCTTCTTCTCCAAGCAAGATTCGGCCACCACAATTCTCCAAGAGAAGTAGATGTCCGACCACCATGCACCACCAAAGCTCCAAGGAATACAAGAAACAAAACCTCTTTTCTCTCCTTCTTCTCCTAGCTAGAACCGGCCACCATCAAGAGCTCCAAGAGGGGATAAAACTGGCCACTAAAGAAGAAGAGAAGAGGAGAGGGAGAACCTCTAGGGCCGGCCACACCAAGGAGAAAAGGAGAGGAAGAAAAGAATAGAGTTGCCACCCATGAAGGCACCTCTATTCTCTCTTTTATAATCCTTGGCCTTGGCAAATAAGGAATTTTAAAAAAAAACTTCCTTAATTCTTTTGCCATGAAAAGGAAAATTTATTTTAATTAAAAAACAATGTTCTTCTCATTAACATCATGGCCGACCACTTTAATATCCCAAACAAGGAGAGTTTTAATCAACACAAGAATTAAAACTTCCTAATTTGTCTCTGGAAATTTATAAAAAATTTCTCCAATAATTTTTCCCTTCATGGTGGATTGTAAAAAGGAAATTTTATAAATTAAAATATTTCTTTTAAACATGTGGATGATTTCCAAAAAGAAAAGTTATCTCAAAAAATTAAAATCTCCTTTCAATCTACAAATAAGGAAAGATATCAAATCTTTTCTTATTCTTTTGTAGAAACTTATAAAATAAATATTTAATTTTTAAACTCTCTTTTAAATCATGAACATGGTTAAAAAAGGAAAGTTTTCTCAAAATTAAAATCTACCTTTCAATCTACAAATAAGGAAAGATTTCAAATCTTTTCTTAATCTTTTGTAGAAAACTATAAAAGGAAAGATTTAAATTTCAAACTCTCTTTTAAAACCATGATATCCACATAACAAATAATTTTAATAAAAATCCCTTTTTATTTCTATGTGGCTGGCCACACCTAGCTTGGACTCCAAGCTAGGGTCGACCACTAATCTTGACTCTATCCTTGGGTCTTGGCCGGCCCTATCTTGGGTTCAAGGCTAGCTTGGCCAGCCCCCTTGGGTTGGGTAAGAAGTGGGTATGTGGTGGGTATAAATCTCTATATACAAGAGGCTACGATAGGGACCGAGAGGAGGAATTGGTTTTAGTCTCCCGATGAAATTAAGCTTCCCGTATTCGCCCCGAACACACAACTTAACTTCATCAATAATAATTCATACCACTAAAGAATTATTATTGAACTACCGCACCAATCCCAAATTACATTTTGGGCTCCTTCTTATTATGAGTGTGTTAATCTCTCTGTGTTTAAGATGTCGAATGTCCACTAATTAAATGAGTTACTGACAACTCACTTGATTAATATCTTAGTCCAAGAGTAGTACCACTCAACCTCATCGTCATGTCGGATTAAGTCCACCTACAGGGTTTAACATGACAATCCTTATGAGCTCCTCTTGGGGACATTCTCAACCTAGATTGCTAGGACACAGTTTCCTTCTATAATCAACAACACACACTATAAGTAATATCATTTCCTAACTTATCAGGCTTATTGATTTATCGAGCTAAATCTCACCCATTGATAAGTCAAAGAAATAAATACTAAATATATGTGTTTGTTATTATATTAGGATTAAGAGCACACACTTCCATAATAACTAAGGTCTAGTTCTTTTATCAAGTCAGTATGAAAAGAACTTACCTAAAATAGTCCTACTCAATACACTTAGAGTGTACTAGTGTAATTTATTAGTCAAGATAAACTAATACCTAATTATACTTCGACTATTCCAATGGTTTGTTCCTTTCCATCTTAGTCGTGAGCAACTGTTTATAATTCATAAAGAACTGATAACATGATCTTCTGTTTGTGACACCACACACCATGTTATCTACAATATAAATTAATTGAACAATCACACTTAACAAATAAATATAGGTATTTGACCATTGTGATTCTTTATTTCTAAATAAATATTTATACAACAGCTAGGTTTTTAGTATACACTATAACAATCTCCCACTTATACTAAAAGACTATGCTGCCATAAATGCTGCCATACATCTGATTCTCAACCCTTCAACATGCCCATCAAAAGCTCTTGCCTTAAGGAACTTAGTGAAAGGATCTACAGGTCATCACCTGATGCAATCTAGGTGGCAACAACTTCTCCTCGTTTATACGATGTCTCATATTGGGTGGTACTTACGCTATATTATGTTTACTTGTCTTATAGACTTATGTTTTCTTCGAGTTTGCTACTGCACCACTATTATTACAATAAATTGTAATAATTTTTGGGCAAACCAGAAATCATATCAAAGTCCATCATGAAGTTTCTGAGCCATATAGCTTCTATGGTTGCCTTAGAGGCTGCCACATACTCAGCTTCTATGGTGGAGTCTGAAAAACATCTATGCTTAACACTCCTCCATTGTTATGACTTTACCTCTTGAAGTAAACACAAAACCCCGAGGTTGACTTACTACTATCCCTATCTGATTAAAAGTCAAAATCTTTGTTACCCACAGGGATCAAATCATCTGCCTAGTAAACTAGCATATAATCTCTAGTCCCTCTAAGGTATTTTAATATATGTTTTACGGCAGTCTAGTGTCCCAGTCCTGGGTTACTTCGATATCTGCTAACTATGCCCTAAGTAAAACAGATATCCAGTCTCGTGCATAGCATACATTAGGCTTCCGATAGCCGAAGCATAAGGAGCTGCCTTCATTTTCTCTATCTCCTTTGATGTCTTCGGAGACATCTCTTTAGATAAAGCTACTCCATACTAAAAAGGTAAGAAACCTTTCTTGGAGTTTTGCATGCTTAAAACGAGCAAAGATTGTTTCGATATATGAAGCTTGGGATAAGTAAAATATTCTTTTCTTGCGATCCTTTATGACTTTGATCCCAAGAATATATGCATTCTCTCAAGTCCTTCATATCGAATTGTTTGGCCAACCATACCCTTATTTCTGACAACATTTTGATATTGTTTCCAACTACCAAAAATGTTATCTACGTATAGTACAAGAAATATCACCACGTTTCCATCACACTTCTTGTATACACAAGACTCATCCGGTTATTAAATAAATCCATAGGTCTGGATTACTTTATTAAACCGGATGTTCCAAGACCTTGAAGCTTTACTTCAGTCCATAGACTGATTGAGCTTACACACATGATGTTCTTTGCTGTTTGCAATGAACCCTTCTGGTTGCTATATATGGATGTTTTCTTTAAGACTTCCATTAAGAAAAGCTGTCTTGACATCCACTTGCTAAATCTCATAGTCCATATGAGAAGTAATAGATAAAAGAATCCGGATAGACTTAAGCATGGCTACTGGTGAAAAAGTTTCCTTTTTCAACAAGCCTTGCTTTGAAAGTTTCTACCTTCCTGTCTATCCCTCTTTTCCTATTGTAGACTTATTTTCACCCAATCATTTTTTACACCATTTGGTGATTTTATAAGCTCCCAGACTTTATTAGAATACATATATTCTAATTCTGTATTTATTGCTATTTGCAAAGATGCTGCATCTTTATCTTGGAGTGCTTCGTCATATGTCCGGGGATCAGGTTCATGTCCACCAGGGATCAAGTCCAAAGACTCTCCCAAAACATGAATCTTTTAGGTTGCCTAACAACCCTCCCACTACTTTATGTAATTGTGTATCATTTGTGATACGTGTTGCAGTTTCTTGTGATATTTCATCTTGTACAGTTGGTACTAGATTAGACGTGTCCTTTAATTTCCTTAAGAACAATTTTTACTCATGGGCTTATGGTTCATAGTATAGTCCTTTTCTAAAATCGAGCATTGGTGCCAACAATGACCTTCCGATTTTAAGGACTATAAACCTCTTTTCATTTTTCTAGGATAACTCACAAATAAGTGAACTCATGCCCAACTTATCAGTGTATCTCATGTGCTAGACCACCCAAATCCGAATATGCTTCAGACTAGGCTTACGCTCATTCTATAATTCTATGGGAGTAGGGAGTTCTGACTTAGAAGGTACTATGTTCACTTCCGTTTCGAGTGTATATGCTTAAAATGAATTTGGTAATTTTCTGAATAACTCATCATCGATCTAATTATTCCATAAGAGCCTTATACCTTCTTTCTACTACACCATTCTGTTAGGATGTACCAGGTGCACTTAGTTGGGATTAAATCCCGACTTCTGATAAGTGACTCCTAAACTCTCCTAAGAGGTACTCGTTACTACGATTTCACCGTAGTGTCTTGATACTTTTACTTTGACGTTACTCCTCATCAGCCTAGTACTCTTTGAACTAATCAAAGCACTTAGACTTGTGGTGCGTCAAGTGAATGTATCATTATCTCGAATAGTCATCTATAAAAGAGATGAAATATTTGAAACAACCTCTTGCCTGGATAGTCAAAGGTCTACACAAATCAGAATGAACCAATTCCAACATATCTTTGGCTCCATACCCCTTAGACTTAAAAGCTTCTTGGTTATTTTTCCTTCCAAGTAAGATTCACAGGTTGAAAAAAAATTCCCACTACCAATGAACCCAAGAGTTCATTGGTTATTATCCTTTGAATCCTACTCAAGTTAATATAACCTAGCCTTAGATGCCAAAAATATAATTGGTTCATTTCCGAAGGTTGCTTTCTCTTATTAAAGTTAGAAGATGTGTTATTAATTTCCATTTATTGCATCGTGGGAGTTATTGGATTATAAATTGTCAACTAACATACCAAAATAGATAAATTCCCTCTTTATCTTGATAACAACTTTGTTATTAAAAGAGGCAGAATATCAAGTTCTTTGATAGTTTAGAAACTGAAAATAAATTCTTTCTAAATTTGGTACGTAAAGACAATTTCTTAAAATCTATATTTTATTCCTATCAAAGGATAAACATCTCTCACTGCAACAGCTACTACTTTTGCAGTAGTGCCCATCTAGACAGTATTTTCCCTTTCATATAGTTGTTCGAGTTTCCTAGAACCCTGCAATGAATTGCAAACATGATCAGTGGCTCTTTGTATCTACACACCAGGTACCGGTAGATGACACCACTAAACATGTTTCAACAACTAATGAATAAAATACACCTATATTGTTCTTAGTTCTAAGAAGACAGTCCACCTTAATGTCCAAGTCCTATTTCCAATCATTATAATTGGGACCACTAAATCTCTCCTATAGTATAACAACTAGGAGATTGATTAACATTTGAAATCCTAAGAATCACAAAAATATTTGGTCAAGACCAACATCTCAAAATCCCCGTGAATTTTGTATGCCGCGATAGTGTGGACGTATACAAATTCCAAAAGAAGATTTTATCCATTAATTTTAGTATCTTGTCAACTTATGACAAATAAAATTAATAGTTGGTCTATCTTTAATCAAATATTTGGTCAAGACTCTAAATTTAAAATAATATTGATTCCTCTAACAATACTATTTAAATTTACCAACACCTCAAAACCCCATGAATTTTGCATGTCATGTTAGTGTGGACGTATACAAAATCAACATTTGTAAGAGGAGGGTTTTACCCATTAACTATCTTGTAAACCTAATTTTATGACAAATAAAATTATCTCAAACACCGTTAATTTTGTATGCCACGTTAGTGTGGACGTATACAAAATCAATCATTTGTAAGAGGGGTTTTAACCCATTAATTTTATTATATATCTTGTCAACATAGTTTTATGACAAATTAATAGTTGGTTTCCTTTTGGTCACACAAGTAATAGCAGTGACTCCGTTGGGGAGGATACTATTATATGCATCTAAGTGTATACCATTATTTTGATACTAAGTCCATTAAATAGAATTGTGCCCCTTCAGTTGGAGAAGATCACACACATCCTAAATAATTTCCTATAACCATCCATTAAGGAAGTTTGATCTAGCGATCCGCAAACAAACTCATCCGTTGTGGAGGGAGGCACTTAGAGCCAACACGCAAGCTTGTTGCATCATTTACAAACCAGTAATAGAGACCGTGGGATTTATATACTAATCCCTCTCCCACTTAGTTATTTAAAATGAGGAATTTTAACCTATGCTAGCATATAACACATGCGCACACACATAGTAAATAAAAGCAATAAATTTGGAAATTAATTTTCCAACTATTATGACATTTTCATCATTGTCCTCCGTGTGCTCCAACCCTAGCTGCTGCCATCTTTAGCCACCGCCATCAGGTCGAGTTGTCGCATCTATCTTGCTTCTTATTCCGCTGCGCCACTACAACAAAAACCCTCATAGACATCAGTTTTCCACCGGTGTCTATTACATTTTCGACCGATGTCTATGAAGGCGATGTAAAAGGTCTGTCATTTTAGCCATCAGGTTAAAATCGGTGTAGTAGCACTTAACGACATCGGGTGTAAAATCGATGTAATATTATATGTTAATAACACCAGTTTTGGCAGCGGTATACGACCGATGTAATATTAGTTAATGACATCGGTTTTGCAGCAGTGGAAAACCGATGTAATATCAGTATTGTTTAACGACACAGATTCGATTTCTGAAACAGTGAAAAACTGATATTATATAGACAAGTCAATATCCATGTAACCAACACATAAATATTATACACATCAAGTTCGTATCCACATAAATATTATACACATCAAGTCCGTATCCACCAATTGACTAGTTGAGGTACCAATTAGCCTACTACTTAAGTAAGAAGCCCTTTTATTCAACTGTTCGGCATCCATCGCTTTGCTTGATTTCTTCTACCTCATGGAGGCCACCTTCTTTATCCTTTCCTTTACGTCAACTGCAAATGCATCTGCCACTTCAGATTCAATGTCTCCTTTCTCCTGATTTTGATCATGCTCCTCCTGTTCCTTTGATGATTTTTCTTTCTTGGATTTCTTCTTCTTTAAGATTCTATTCTCTGAAGGAGCACCAGCACTTTCTTTCTTCTCCCCTTCACTACTTTGCTCCAATTGCTTCTTGTCTGCATAACAAGGATAAATAAATTCAACACACATTAAATAGTCGTTTCATATGTATGAAGCAACTCAAGTGAATTAAAATTTACTATCTATCAAAAATAAACTAATTAAAATTTTCAATGCCCATTTCATATAGAAGTGCATCCAGCTCTGCCATTTCCTTTTTCTTAAGCTCCTTCTTTGACAGTTGCCTTTCAGCATCTTTGGGTGGTGCTGAAACAGGAGCAGGTTTCTCAATGGTTGGTTCTTTCCTAACAACCTCTGGTTCATTTTCAGGTTCCTCAACATCATCATCATCACCCATGTTAAGACCATCATCCTCACTTTCACTTTCCTAAACACAAGAAAAAAGAGAGTACTTGTTATAAATAAAATAAACTTAAATATCTGATATAAACAAACATGTAAGAAAAGAACTGACTCTCACATGTGAGAGTAAAGCAAATAGTAGATAAGCATAATCACTAGCAAGCAACAGAATTAGCTAATAGGAAGAGAAGATTTTTATTTAAACAGATAACCTCAGAAACTCAAAAAGATTTAACTTGTATTGGCATAATAAATTTCAATAACCTCAAACAATCACCATTATAATAATATTACAATAGAGGAGAATATTAAATTAAGAATTACTAATATCACCTTTTAGAGCAATGTTGAAACACCATCTTCTTCAAAATGCTAATAAATCTTGAATTGTGATTGAGCTTAAAGATTATTCTCATATTTCAAGTTGATACTACAGCAAAGGAATAAGCAAAGAGTGATACAACATGCTAGTATGAAAACAATCTAAAACATAGATTTAAATAATGGTTTAACTGGCCACGATATGAATAGCACATAGATAACTGGATATTGGTGTATTAGTTAGCTTGACTATGGAAACAATGTTAGATGCCTAACATAATTGAATTAGACTACACAAATTTATGCAATTATCTCATGTGAGAATAAAATCCCAGATAATGCATTTCAATTTCAATTAAGTTTAAAGTTAGACTAAAATCATACGATTGTTTAAAATGACTGCTAGGTAACTACAGGAGGGGAAGTGATTGCTTCTTGGAGAAAAATTGCGTAACTCTACTCACAAAATCTTTTGAAAGATTCCAATGAGTACAATTTTTAATTAAACTATACTGTCACGGATAACAGAAAGCATAATATAAGTATCCCAGTGTGCAAGGGTTTATAAGTTTCAAAGACATTCCCAGCAGCACTAAATTTCCACACCAATATTCGTGCATCCTGCACAAAGTTAAGGCATAGTTGAAAACATTCAAAATGTACATCACATGATGTATGGAGATCATGAAATGAACAACACGCACTAAAATAAAGGTATAACAAATAATGTTAGACAGAAAAGAAGCACCTGTGTTCCAGCAAATAGCATACCATTACCAACGGTCAAAGTGTAAACTTGTTTGACAGGGCCATCAAGGCCTTGTTCTGTTGTTGTTTGTGTGTTCCATGCCTGAACCAGCATACAAACAAATCCATTTCTCTATTTCCTTATATGACATGATGGTAACATATTCTAAGAGCTCTGACCTTGACAGCATTCACAACTCCAATAAATAACCAAGGACCTTCACTGGTCATACATCCAACCTCACCTCCCATATTGATGGCTCCAACGCACTTCCATAAAATTGCAAGAGTCAGGCACTATGTGATTCCTTTATCGATGTAGTAAAGGAGTTTGAAGAGCATCAATACCTTCCTAGTTTGAGTATCCCAAACATGAACAGACTCATCCTTGCTACAAGAGTAGAGTTCATCAGACCCTGAAGGCAGAGCGATACCAGTCACTACCTATCAGAATATTCAGACTATCAGCCACCAAAAGCAAGTGAAGCAAAAGAAACCAAAAGAGCCACCTTTTGATGCCCCTGGAGTTGGGTCAAGAGAGAGAAGCTATCGCTCATGAACCACGAATGCAGGAACCTATACTTATCTCCGAAACTACAATTTCCAGCGAGGAAGTAATTGCAGATTTTGTCGGGAGCCTTGCCACCCGCTCGACCCTTACCCCACTTGGAGGGTGGCGCACCTGCAAAGGCAATATTTCTAAACACGTGGCCTTGCAAGTGCCCCCGCTTGGCAGCGCCATCGGCAAGCACGGTCTGCGGTGGGTCGCTATGGAGAAAGGGACACGGGTGATGGCTGCATCGCCCCGCCTACCAGTGGAAGCATACCTTGTTGCTTCTGTCTAGAACCTGAGATGGCCCCGCCCGCTGGTAGCCCCTCCTGTTTCCGTACCGATCTGGTTGCTCGAAGTCCATCAAATGACCCAAACAAATAACTCAGATACAATCGGAGATCTAGGAAGATGCCACAAACAGGATGATCCCAAAGAGCGATCAAAATCGGCGAGGAACGCCTCAAGCCACAGATGGCCCCCCTTGGAAGACGATGAACAAGGCGGCGGGGCAGTGAGATTCGCTGAAAAACCCTAGAGATCCATGAGAAGGCAATCAAGATGAGAAAATTAAATTTTGCATACGGTGGACAGCGCGATATAAGTTTAGGTTTGGACGGAAGAGTGAAGTATTGCAAATTTTGACTAAGTAGTGGTGGGAAAATTAAATTATTTTATTTTATCATAGACACCGGATTTTAAAAACCGTTGTTAAAATCGGTGTCTATTAACGAAAAAAACGCTCATAAACATCGACTAAAAAAACCGATGTCTATGAGCGAAAATCTGCGCTCATAGACATCAGTTTTTGAAAAAACTGATGTAAAATACTCAAAGACATCGATTTTTGCTTAAAATCGATGTTGTTCCGCCGATGTCTATGAGGGTTTTTCTTGTAGTGCACCTCGGGTCCTCCAATAGCACCACGCCTCGCAAAGATACGATCCGCGACAAAAATAGAATTTTACATATATCGATCCTATATTCCATAAAGGAATGTACATGTATTCTAGATCGAACAAAAAAAAATTCTAAAATTAATACAGCTCCTGCTGTATTTAATACATACAATCATGCACACACAAAATAATGCCCTTGACATGTCCAAGGGTCCGATCACACACAATATCTATATGCCATAATAGTTAGAGCCTGCAACCATAAAGTTAGCACATCCTACTATTATCCTGCCTAAATTATGTATGACATGTGCATAATCTATTTGAAAACCAAACACACATAGGTAAACCCTAGCTCTGATACCAATTGTTGGTTAGTCATAGGAAAATCGTACCGGTTCCACTATACAAAAATTTTGTACAAGTGTCGAACCTTTTCTTAAATAACCTATTGTGTTCTTTAGAAGTTAAATTAGGAATCGCAGACAGATCTTAACATCATTGATTTCAAATTTAACTTATCTATTCTTGATGGTTTAGATTTGGATCGCAAGCAGAACTTAACACTATTGATCCAAATCCACCTATGTTATTAATTCCATTAAATATTAATTTCCAAAATTAGCTTCCAGGACTACATGGCGAGGCACATGACCTTCTTGGGTATGGGAGCATCCATCACCACCTAGACAAAGCCTTTTAAGGAAAGCTAATATTTAGTTTCATTAAAAAACTCTAGGTTAACCAAAAAG
The DNA here is from genome assembly GCF_018446385.1 of Zingiber officinale. Classification (NCBI taxonomy): domain Eukaryota; kingdom Viridiplantae; phylum Streptophyta; class Magnoliopsida; order Zingiberales; family Zingiberaceae; genus Zingiber; species Zingiber officinale. Next base: position 68,320,912 of record NC_056006.1, on the reverse strand, counting down.
AACAATCGAATCACAAATTTGAAAAATAAAACAAAAGAAACACAAATTCGAAACAAATCCAAAAACTCTAGAATTATATGCCTCTTGTGTTAGGTATTTCCAAAAATAACTATACAAAGAAAACGAGTATGATGCGGAAAACAATTACTAGTTATACCTTTCTTTGTAAGCAAATAACCTCTTGATCTTCTACCGTATTACTCTTCTTATCTCGGATGTTGTGTGGGCAACGATCTACCAAGATGAGAATCCACCTAAGCCACCTTCTTCTCCAAGCAAGATTCGACCACCACAATTCTCCAAGAGAAGTAGAGGTCCGGCCACCACCACCAAAGCTCCTAGGGATGCAAGAAACAAAACCTCCTTTCTCTCTTTCTTATCCTAGCTAGAACCGGCCACCATCAAGAGCTCCAAGAGGGGATAAAACCGGCCACTAAAGAAAAAGAGAAGAGGAGAGGGAGAACCTCTAGGGCCGGCCACACCAAGGAGAAAAAGAGAGGAAGAAAAGAATAGAGTTGTCACCCATGAAGGCACCTCTACCCTCTCTTTTATAATCCTTGGCCTTGGCAAATAAGGAATTTAAATAAAAACTTCCTTAATTCTTTTGCCATGAAAAGTAAAATTTATTTTAATTAAAAAAACAATTTTCTTCTCATTAACATCATGGCCGACCACTTTAATATCCCAAACAAGGAGAGTTTTAATCAACACAAGAATTAAAACTTCCTAATTTGTTTCCGGAAATTTATAAAAAATTTCTCCAATAATTTTTCCCTTCATGTTGGATTGTAAAAAGGAAATTTTATAAATTAAAACATTTCTTTTAAACATGTGGATGATTTCCAAAAAGAAAAGTTATCTCAAAAAATTAAAATCTCCTTTCAATCTACAAATAAGGAAAGATATCAAATCTTTTCTTATTCTTTTGTAGAAACTTATAAAAGAAATATTTAATTTTTAAACTCTCTTTTAAATCATGAACATGGTTAAAAAGGAAAGGTTTCTCAAAATTAAAATCTACCTTTCAATCTACAAATAAGGAAAGACTTCAAATCTTTTCTTAATCTTTTGTAGAAAACTATAAAAGGAAAGATTTAAATTTTAAACTCTCTTTTAAAACCATGATATCCACATAAGAAATAATTTTAATAAAAATCTCTTTTTATTTTGTATGTGGTCGGCCACACCTATCTTGGACTCCAAGCTAGGGCCGGCCACTAATCTTGACTCTATCCTTGAGTCTTGGCCGGCCCTAGCTTGGGTTCCAAGCTAGCTTGGTCAGCCCCCTTGGGTTGGGTAAGAAGTGGGTATGTGGTAGGTATAAATCTCTATATACAAGAGGCTATGATAGGGACCGAGAGGAGGTATTGGTTTTGTTCTCCTGATGAAATTAAGCTTCCCGTGTTCGCCCCGAACACACAACTTAACTTCATCAATAATAATTATTATTGAACTACCGCACCAATCCCAAATTACATTTTGGGCTCCTTCTTATTATGAGTGTGTTAATCTCCCTGTGTTTAAGATGTCGAATGTCCACTAATTAAATGAGTTACTGACAACTCACTTAATTAATATCTTAGTCCAAGAGTAGTATCACTCAACCTCATCATCATGTCGGACTAACTCCGCCTGCAGGGTTTAACATGACAATCCTTATGAGCTCCTCTTGGGGATATTTTCAACCTAGATTGCTAGGACACAGTTTCCTTCTATAATCAACAACACACACTATAAGTAATATCATTTCCCAACTTATCAGGCTTATTGATTTATCGAGCTAAATCTCACCCCTTGATAAGTCAAAGAAATAAATACTAAATATATGTGTTTGTTATTATATTAGGATTAAGAGCACACACTTCCATAATAACTAAGGTCTAGTTCTTTTATCAAGTGAGTATAAAAAGAACTTACCTAAAATGGTCCTACTTAATATACTTAGAGTGTACTAGTGTAATTTATTAGTCAATATAAACTAATACCTAATTACACTTCGACTATTCCGATGGTTTGTTCTTTTCCATCTTAGTCGTGAGCAATTGTTTATAATTTATAAAGAACTGATAACATGATCTTTTGTGTGTGACACCACACACCATGTTATGTACAATATAAATTAATTGAACAACCACAATTAACAAATAAATGTAGGCATTTGATCATTGTGATTCTTTATTTCTAAATAAATATTTATACAAAAGCAAGGCTTTTAGTATACACTCTAACAGGGCCGAGGTGGCTATGCTGGACGGCTAAGATGATGATGTCGGCTGGATGCTAGACTTTTGAATCTTCGACGACGGCTGCACGAAGGCAACTGGCGATAAGCAAATGGTTCCCTAGGACAGACCGAATAAGGATGGTGTCCAATCAGATGATGTAAGGGGAATAATCGCCATGGCGGGAGTTGGCGTTGAGGTTTCAACCCGCTCGGCAGAAGGAAAGCGCGGGCTAGTTCTAGTGGGTGTCCGCACAATGGAGGAAGCGGAGCGGGATGTAGCCTCCGCCTGGTGCCTCTTGCGAATTATCAATGGCTCTTCCGAAGAGGCCGAGTCTAACGCCCCCTCAACCGGAATCACCGGCAGCCAAGCGGGGGGAGGATTAGATGCACCAACCACTCCACCGCTGGGCGTCTGGCTGGCTATCCCTTCGCCCACTAGTGTAGGCGCTCCCTTGCTCTCTCTGAGCTGGTCTTCTTGCGAGCCGATCAACCGCAAACCACAGCTCTCCAACTCAGCCACGACCGCCGCATTGATCTCAGCATCCGCAAGCTTGGCTTTATCAGCTAGACGAGCATGCAACATGACTTCAGCAGCACAAGAAAGGAAGAAATCAGTTAGATTCAAAAGTTAGGCCAAGAAGGAGCGTACCTAGGCTACACAGAAGTCTTGTGTGGATCGGGCTCAGGCCGAACACGTATAGAATACCCTCCAGCAGCAACTTGTGTATATAATACTTCTGACCGGCCAAGCAAGAAACTATGTGAAAGTAGTCTGAGCAGCTCTTGTATTTCTTGAGCTCTGGAGGATTCAGTGCCTCTAATTACCATATGGTCGGAAAGTCCAGCCGCCCGGGAAAGCGAACAAAAAATAGTAGTCCTTCCAATATTTATTGGAGGATGGCATCTTATCAAAGAAAACAAGACCCACTTGAGCTTGGAAAAAAAAAGTCCCCGACTCAGACAATTTGGGATAATAGTGTTGGAAGTACTTAACAGAATCAAGTTTGATATTGTTAAAGCAAGTTAAGTCTGTCTTGTTATGATCGATGATTTGGCTAAGTGTGCAGGTATTTACTCAATCGGAAAAGCCCTAGTCATGACCGAGAAAAAGTCCAAAGTGCGCGAGGACCTAACGTTTAGCGGTAGTGAGGTAAATACGGTAACAGAGCTGCGATAGTTCTTCTGAAGGAACAACATAGGTCAGTCCGTTGATCAAACCGGAAGGTTTCAAGTTGAGATCAAACGAATGTCTATTCATTACTATACTACTCATGTATTATTACATGTTAACTTTGTTTTGCGGGAATCTTATTGTTATATCGAACTAACTTTATATGTCGTGCATAATCATATGATCACTTGGACTTCAAATGGTCATAACTTTTGACTCAGAACTCGTAGGTTACCAGTGTGACTGTGACGCCACGCACCACCAGCCAACGAAAACCATTATTAGGGTTTGAGGTTCAGTCGACCGATCAAATTTTTATCAGTCGAAAAGTTCGATCCGCAACAATGGAATTTAGGCTTTAGGCTCACAAATATGGTATCACGGCATGATCGATCGAGCGAAAATGAGGTTCGCGACCAACCAATAAAAGCATTAATGGAGTATTAAGTGTGAATCTCTGAAGGGAAATCGATGCAGAACAAGGTTATCTCTCTCAAAACATTAAAGATCAGTTAATGCTCAAAGAGAGACAGAGATGGGCAACGGATGTGGATTCTACGATCACGATCAGCTCGAGCTGACGTTGGTCTCTATATAAAGAGAGCTCGGAGGTCAAGGCGGATAACACTATTCGGTTCAAGTCAATCTTCTGCTATGGTTCTTTGCTATTATAGGTCACACACTTCTTCTAGACGCAAGTGTCGATCGATCGAGCTTCAACTTTCACATATTGTCGGTATACTTTACTTTTGTATTGCACTTAACTCATAAGTAATATTGTTACTGCTTCTTATATTATTGTTTACTACTTACTTCTAGGGGTTTTCAGGAAGAAGAATCTTAGTGGATTGCTCATCGGTGCAGTCAAGGACTACGAGCCTTCTAGTAAGAGTCGAGCTAGGCTCCGAACGAAGTAAACAAACTTGTCTCTTTATATTTTCCGCTGCTTACTCGAATTGTTTTGAAATACAAAAAGAAATTTTTTTAAAAGAGCACGATATTCACCCCCCCCCCCTATCGCACTTAATCGATCTATCAATTGGTATCATAGCCTGGTAGCTCTGAAATTACTTAACCATTTTTCGAGCAACTTTAAAAACTTTTTCTTTTGCTTTAAAAGTGTTTTCTTTAATTCTTAAGTTTTTTTTCTTTATCTCGCACTGCTAATCCCAAGACAAAAGTCTTGGAAATTCTTTTTGTTTCTCAATTTTTGGTGTAAGAACAAATGGCGCAATCCGAGGGATATTCGACCGTGCATCCTCCGCTATTCGATGGAAGCGATTTCTCATACTGGAAAAAGAGGATGGAAGTTTTTCTCAAAACAGACATTGATCAATGGCTTATTATCCGATGCGGCTACACATCACCAGTTAACAATCCAAAGGAATGGACAGAAGAAATAAAGAAGAAAGTATAAATCGATTCAAGGGCACTCAACACTCTACAATGTGGATTATCAAAAGAAGAATTCAAATGAGTCGGCCCCTTCGACAATGCAAAAGATTTGTGGGATAAGTTAAGTAAACTACATGAAGGGACAAATGATACAAAGGTAATAAAGCGTGATCTTTTATTAAATTCATTACTAAATATTAAAATGCTAGATGGTGAGTCGGCAAGTCAACTACACATGAGGATTAAAGACATCCTAAATGGACTGCATATCATCGGCCATCAACTTGACAATCGTGATATCATCAGGTATACACTTAACTCATTCCCTCAAAACTCCTTATAAGCATCTATTATAGATGTCTATAAAGTTGCGAAGGATCTTTCCATTATTAAATTAGACGAACTATTTTTTGAATTAACATTACATGAGCAGACTAACTTGAATCAAGCCAAGAAAGGGTTAGCTTTGTATGCAGGGCCAAACAAGGAAGCTAAGCCCCAAACAAAACCATAACCAAAGCACTTGAGTCATATAGCATTTATGGCAAAGACTGAAGAGTCCGAATCTGAGTCTGAAGATGAGTATGAGTCAGAGTCCGACAACGAGTCTGAGATAAGCCATGGATTTGCATCAGTTTCAAAAGGACACGATAAGGTAACTTTTAATTCGAAGTCTGAAATATTGAAAGTAATTAAATGCTTGTTTAAAAAATTAACAAAATCCGAAAAACAAAATAACTTGCTACTTAAGGAAATAGACCACCTTAAGGAACAAGTTAACTTGAGTAACTCGACTAGAGCCGTCAATTTGGGTTGGGTCCGTCGGGTTGACCCGTCCCACCAAACAATTTAAACGGGTTGGGTTGGAATTTTATCAACCCAAGTCCGCCGTGGCCCGACCGCCTAGGCCCGCGACCCACGCGGGTTGGCCCGCTCGGGCTTGGGTTGGCCCGCGGGTTGAAAAACACATGTAAGCTAAGTTTTAGGTCAATTTATTATCTTTCTTTGTTATAATTTTGAAATAAAAATAATACTTTTCTTCCAACATAAGTACTCGTTTGTGTTCATTTATATTTAAAATACATGTTTATGTATATATTTAATTGTAAAAAACTTTTTCGAAGTAAAATGTTGAAGATATAAAATATTTTTTAATTTTTTTAAAAATTTTTGATGGCCCCGCGGGTTGGCCTGCCAAACTCGCAACCCGCCTTAGAACGCGTTGGGATGGAAATTTCCCAACCCACCAAGTTGGCGGGTTGGCCCGCCCCGCCCCGTCAAATTGTTAGCCCACCACGGGCCGACCCGCCCCACCACGGGTTGGCCCATCTGACAGCTCTAAACTCGACTAATCAATTTCAAGTTGGAACTTCGACTCAAGTTACAAAACTTGAGGAAGAAAATTCCAACTTGAAAAGACAAGTCGAGCAACTCAAGGAAATGTTGAAAAAGTTCGAACTGGGATCCAAGTATCTAAATATGGTACTTGGGTCGCAACGAGCCGTGTACAACAAATCAGGACTTGGCTACAACCCTAAACAAACAAACAAATCATATTTGTCTTTAATTAGTCAAAAAGTTAGAAGTCAAGTCCAAGCATGGGTCCAAACAAAACATTTAATCAAACCAATTAAACCAAACCTATACTTAATCCCTAAGAGTCAGATTCATTACTTAGATAGACCTTATCTAAGCTATGACTCAGGGGGAGCAAGTAGAAAAACAATACAACCAACTTGATTAACCAAACTCAACACTTAGGATTAGGTTTATTTTTCTGCTTAGAATGGTTAGATGAAAAATGTTTACCAAATCCTACAACATAACATCGGAATGGATTGGGATGATAGTACGTCAAGAAAACTTTGTCAAAGGCATGTCTAGGCTGAATATGGAATTCTACCTAGTGCACTAGACTTAGTGGATCTGACCGAAGCTACCCCAGTCAAACATGGGTTAGTTAGACCAAAATTTAGTATTAAGTTTTTTGAGCGGGAACAGTTTGGAAAGTCTTCAGCAAGTGGTCCACCGTTGATACACAAGAAGGTCATATGTCTCGCCACTGAACTGAAAACTTATCCTTAGGGCGCCTGCTTGATTAACTCAAAGCTAAGTTTGAATCTAACCTGGATTCAATACTTTTTTTCAAGTTCAATCTTAAAAAAAAAAATAAATAATCAATTTAATTAAAAATTATTTTAAAATTATTAAAAACTTAATTAAAAACTTAATTAAAATTATTTTTAAATCTTAATTAAAACTTAATTAAAATTATTTTTAATTCTTAATTAAAACTTAATTAAAAATATAATTAAAATAATTTTAAACTTAATTAAAAATAATTTTAAACTTAATTGAAAATTATTTTAAAATTAATTAAAATTATTTTAAACTTAATTAAAAATTATTTTAAACTTAATTAAAAAAAATTTTAAAATTAATTAAAAACTATTTTAAACTTAATTAAAATTATTTTAAACTTAATTAAAAATTATTTTAAACTTAATTAAAATTATTTTAAACTTAATTAAAATTATTTTAAAACTTAATTAAAAGTTATTTTAAAATCATTTAAAATTATTTTAAAACTTAATTAAAACTTTATTAAAACTTAATTAAAAACTTAATTAAAATTATTTTAAAACTTAATTAAAAGTTATTTTAAAATTATTTTAAATTATTTTAAAACTTGATTAAAAACTTAATTAAAATTATTTTAAAACTAAATTAAAATTATTTGAAAACGAAATTAAAATTATTTTAAAACTCAATTAAAATTATTTTAAAACTAAATTAAAATTATTTTAAAGCTTAATTAAAAATTATTTTAAACTTAATTTAAAAATTATTATTTTGTAATTATTTTAAAAACTTAAATAAAATAAAAACTTAATTAAATTATTTTAAAACTTAATTAAATTTCTTAAAAACTTAATTAAATTTCTTTTAAAACTTTATTAAAACTTAATTATATTTTTTTTTTAAAAAAAAACTTTGTTAAAACTTAAAGGAAAACTAAATCAACTCTAAATTCATAACTAAATGATTAATCAATTAAACTTGAAATAATTAATTAATTAATTAATTCTCTTTAACAATTAATCTTGAAATTTCTAAAATAAAACATAAATTAATAAATAAATTTAATAATAATAATGATAATAATAAACTTAAATTAATTAAAACTTAACTTAACTAAATTCAAAGTTAATAAATTAATTCATAAAAACTTAAACTAAAATTTAATTTAAATCTTAAAAATATAAACTTAAACTAAAACTTAAAGTAAAAAAAAACTTACACAACATAAAATTTAATTAATCTAGACCTAAATTCAATACTAAAGTTTAAAACTTAATTCAAATTTAATTAAATTAACACTTAATCATCTCAAAATTAAACTCTAACTTAAAATGATAATAATTTTTTTTGAAAAGAGTAATAACTAATATAAAAATTATAATAATATAAACCAAATCAATCTAACTCAAAACTGATTTAATTAATTACCTCTTAATTAATCAAATTATTTAATAATTAAAGTTAAATTAAGTTAACTAACTTGATCAATTAATCTAATAAATAAATGAATCAATTTGTAAACCTAAATTAATTATGTTTTAAATAATTAACTTAAAAATAAACTTTAAAGTAATCCTTAATTAATTAATTCTAAATAATTATACAATAAATTAGAAATTAAATAAATCAATAAATTGTTAATCTCAAACCTAATTTATTTTAATTAAAACAATAATTAAATCTTTAATTAAATTAACTTTAAACTTTAACCATAAATTAAACTTTAATTAAGTATTAATTTAACCTAATTACCAAAATAATTTGAATCATCTCACACAACTATAGGTTTATTTAGTTTGATAATTTAGAAATGGTGAGATTAATTAATTAAATTAAAAACTATTCCAAAATTTTGGTCTAACATATATTTTTCATATCCCGCTTGGACCTTAAGATTATTTAATTAAGGGGAGCCTTAACATCATTTAAAAATCAATCTTTCCTAGAATTTTTTTAAAAAAAATATTCATGTTTTCAAAACTTATTGGTTTAATATTTCTTTTAGACTTATGGATTTTTAAAATTCTCTTTCCAACATATTTCAAAAATTATACATTTATTTTCTTGAAAAAGTATAAATGTTCTTAATTAGAATATTTTCTTCAGCCTTTCAAAACCTAACTCTTGAATCAACGTTTTTTTTTTTAATTCTAAATATTAATTTCAAAACTTAGTTCACTATTTTCTCTTTTAAAATTTTCTAAAGTTTTCCTTAGAAAATTTTTCTATCAAATCATAAAATTTATACTTTCTTATTTTTTTAACTTACACTTATTCATGAAATTTTTAAGTTGTTCTAAAAACATTTTAAAAATTTTAACTTAATTCTATTAAGTTTTTATGAAAATATTTTATGAAGTTTTTTTTTAAATACTATTATTTTCAAATCACATAACTTCTAACTTATACTTAGAGAACCTTGATTTTTTTTTTAAAAAAAACAAACAAATAATTTCTCTAACTCAAACTCTTAATTTTTTCTCTTGATTTACTTTAAATATGTTGGTTAGTATTACCCCTATTTTTGATGTTTGTCAAAGGGGGAGAGATAGTAAATTTAGGGAGAGTTATTAACCTCAGGGGGAGAGTTAAATGTTTGTTTATTTAACTCTGCATATTTTAAACTTAACAGTGAACCTTAGTTACCAATCATCAAAAAGGGGGAGATTGTTGGTGCAAGGTGCACTAGAATCAAACCTGAGTTTTGATGTTGTCAAAAGTTCAAGTTAAGTCTTGTTATGATCTGATGATTTGGCTAAGTGTGCAGGTTATTTACTCAATCGGGAAAGCCCTAGTCATGACCAGACAGTAAAGTCCAAACAGGTCTGGAGGACCTAACGTTTGGCAGGTAGGTTGAGGTAAATAACTGGAGGAGCGACAGTCTGGTCGGGTTCCTGAAGGGAACAACCTAAGGTCGCTGATCCAACTGAAGAAACCGGGAAGGTTTCCAAGTTGAGATCAAGACAGTCCTAACTGTTATACTCATGCATATTATTACTCATGTATTATAACTGTGCTAACTTTGTTTTGCAGGAATATTATTGTTATATCGAACTAACTTTGTGTTGCAGAATCATATGACCACTTGGACTTCAAATGATCATAACTTTTGACTCAGAACTCAGAATCAGGCTCTGTCACCGTCCACACGACTAGCACTCAGAAACCTTCAATTTACAAAGGGTTCAGTCGACTGAACAGGAGGTTCAGTCGACCGATCAAGGCATTTTATCAGTCGATCGAAAAAAGGTTCGATCGACCGAACAGGCAAATTTGGCAAAACAGTTCAGGCTCGCAAATATGGTATCACAGCATGATCGGTCGATCGAAAATGAGGTTCGATCAATCGAAAATGAGGTTCGATCGACCGAACCAATAAAAGCATTAATGGAGTATTAAGTGTGAATCTCAGCGAGAGGGGAAATTCACCGTTCGGTCGACCAAACAAGGTTATCGGTCGACCGAACCATTAAAGATCAGTTAATGCTCGAAGATCATATCTCAGCGAATCTCAGCACAGAAGGAATAGAGCGGGTTCGATCGACTGAACCTAGGGATCGGTCGACTGAACGTTGACAGTTCTTATAAAAGAGAGCTTGAGGTCCAGGGCTGGATAACACTGTTCGGGTTCGAAGTCAATCTCTGTGCTAGCTACTATTGTTCGTGCTACTGCTCTACAACTCTTCTACACGCAAGCAAGTGCCGACCGAGCTTCAACTTTCACATACTGTTGGTATACTTTACTTTTGTATTGCACTTAAACTCATATAAGATAGTAGGCTTGTTACTATCTTATATTATTGTATTTTATACTCATTACTTCTTTCTGAGGTTTTCGGGAAGAAGAATCTTAGTGGATTGCTCATCGGTGCAGTCAAGGACCGCGAACCTTCGAGTAGGAGTCGAGCTAGGCTCCGAACGAAGTAAACAAACTTGTCTCTTTATATTTTCCGCTGCTGACTCAAATTGTTTTGAAATACAAAAAGAAAAGTTTTTAAAAGAGCGCGATATTCACCCCCTCTATCGCACTTAATCGATCTATCAAATAGAAATAATGGAAGAGCCGAGTAAGGGGAATGTCGTGTAGGTAGAACAGAACGACGATCTCGCACAGCAACCAAAAGGAGTTCGACACTAGTTGGTGGAGAGAAATACGGAAGTATTTACAAACAGCAGAAAAAAAGGGTGGATCGGGAACCGCAGACCGGCGGTAAATTAGTCCCTAAAAAAGGTTACGAAACCGGGTGGCAGTTCATCCGGATGGTTGAAAGTCGAGGGTAGGCCAATTTGGTAATCAAAAAGAATTTCAAAAATATCTCTCAAACTCTCAGCATCACCTCCGTCAAACCTGGACTCAAGGGATGTGTACCAAAGGCCAGGGATAGAAGCATGAGGTTGTGAGGAGCTTGCCATCGAAACTAAATATCAATGGGAAACAATGAAGAAATGCGACTGGGAAAGGGGACACTAAGAGCAACGAACAGCTTTGATCGAAGGAGGACAATGGCTTACTAGAAAGATTGCAGAGATCGCTGGAGGAAGATCGTGAAGAGGCAAAGCACGGTGACGTTGCGATGCTCACTAACAAAGACGAGGACGACAAGTGGGGAAATAAGAGAAGCACGCGAGTTTATAAACCTCGCGGCTGATCGACCTCAACCGTTCGATTCAACAGTAGGAAAACCTAGAAGTAGATCCAGCTGTTCATTTCGAAATGGCATACGTCTCGGGACCGATGGATATTCGCCTGTCACATCAGGCATGCGACGGCAGTAGTAGACACGTGGCATTCAATCATCGAGAGCATTTAATGCGCTTAATTACAAAGGCATGGTCGCGTGCTCGGTCATAATTATCAAGGATTTGCACGGGCTTCGAGAAATATAGGTGATGTCTACGACAACCAAGACCGCTCGAAGAAGCGCATTTGGAGAATTCTCCAAGTGTCACCGCTCATTGCCCCGCTCGGCATATAGACCCTCCGATCGTCCATTGGCCATGGTCAGATAGAGACCGAGTGACATTGGTTGATGCGCTGATCGAAAATTAGGGACTGAACATTCCAATCAAAAGTAACAAATCGCCAAGAACCAGTTGTCCAGTCAGTTGGACCTGTAGCCTCCTTCGACTATACTTGGAGGGAGGCTTGTGATGCGGTGATAAGGAAGAGCCTACCTATCACGGGTCAATTGACACGGTGTCGGTCAAAGTCAAGACGGTCAACGTCGATCTTACAATTATCTCGGTCAGCAAAGGAGTAGCCGAGCGGACAGTCAATGTCGGGCTTACAGTTATCCCAGTCAACAAAGGAGTGGCCGAGCAGACATCACCCGACCGATCGGGGCATCATGGGTCGGTCGCAGGGAAACGAGCCGCTCGGACCGCCCGTCCGGTGCAAGGAATGACACTACACAGGAGGAGACAAGAAAGCAAAAGAGAACACGTCGTCTATCATTAAATATGAGGAAGTCAAGACAAAGAAGAACACTACATTTATCATCAATGCACGAAAGTTAAGACAAATAAGCTTTCCTCTAGCAATTAATATCATTAAATAAGGGTAGATGAACGATCACAGAAAAAAGTATAAAAGAGTACGCCAGATATGAGGATGACAAGATTTTTTATTTTCTGGATTACTCATTCTCTTCCTGATTTTGACTTGAGCATCGGAGTACCAACGCCAGGGACCCCTTTCCTAATTTTGGTTTGGGTTTGCAGAATCGAAATTTTCATCTAGTCAACAATCACCCCATGTCCAACTTTCTAAGTTCTTTCATTCGGATAGGATAATTCGGACATGCCCAGAATATGATGAAAACAAAACAGAACAAAACAAACATTTATTTTCGGTCAATAATTAACTGAAAGATATATTCATGAAAATTTGAATTAGTGTCGAATATCACCTAGATGATGATAGATCAAATATATTGACAAGACGATTAGGTAATTAATTCCACATAGATCCCAGATCAGATATTAGGCGCCGTAACAAATTAAAAAAACCAATATACATGAGTTTTGATTGCATGTTAAATTCCACAATTTGGATTGAATATGACTAGCTACAAAATAAAAATTAAATCTGGCTAGACAAGCAAGAAAATATATAATCTCGTCAAAATAGACAGTTAAATCTACATCCAAGAAAAAACTTGTAGTTTCATGCAAGTATTAAAATCAGAGGTTGTTAAACAAATGTTGCATGTGCTGTTTCAAAGCACATAATGATTTGGACATCAAAATATACACGATGTTTTATTCGTTGATATGTTAGGAAAATGGTTTGGATTCGTAACAAACAATCCGGATGATGATATTTGGGTGTTGATTATTTCCAATTTTAACTCGTCCTAGTATATCTTAATTGAAAAATAATATGTACAGAAAAAGAATCTTTAAGTAAATGCTACATATAAACTAATGGGATCTATATAAAAAGTTTACGTGGATCATTTTCTTGAAATTTTTCCAAGTGCATAAATCATCTTAATTGACTAGTCCCTTTGAGTACAGGCATGCTCTCCCCAGTCAATGAGCTTTGCTCAACCCTTAAAGTGAGGTGGTCAAAGTTGTTACTCTCGCATCTGCAGGGACCTTATCACCAACCCTCAATTCAACAATATCACCTGGGACTAGTTCCTGGCAGGCAAATCAGGGATGTAACGTCCATCTCTGCAAACCTTGGCATATTCACAATGCATGTTCTTTAGGGCTTCAAGAGCTTTTCAGCATTAGTCTCCTGCCAGACACCCACAATTGCATTGAGAATAAGAATCGAAAGGATAACAAATGGTTCTACATAAACCTCAAGCCCTGCGTGGCTGGATTCAATTCCCTCCATGCACGAAAGAATAAAGGAGATGAAGACTGCCACTAGGAGGATTCTAACAAGCAAATCGTCAAACTGATGCAGGATGAGACACCACAAAGGTTTTCCCTTCTCTTTCTTGAGCTCATTCCATCCATACTTTTATCGCCTTGTCTCAGCTTCGAAAGAGCTTAAACCCTTGTTCAATTTGACATTGTAAACCTTCAGACAATGCTCTACGGACCAAGCCCATGGGAATGATTTATCCTCCATACTTCAGAAAAAACAAGTGGAATTCATCTACACTGCCCGTGCCCAGTCAGAAGCGCTCACCATTGAAACGCATACTAAGCAGCATCAGCAGTTCGAAAGGAGATAAGAGCAATATCTAAAGCCATCTAAGAGAAATTTAGGGGAAAAAATACGTTTTCCCGTACATGGACTTAGAAAATTCCGATTGCACTCGTTACATTGTACTCATTTCAGTTTTCATGAATTTTTGATATTGCAAGAAGTTTAAATATATTATCCATTATTTATTAGAGGAAAAAAATAAATATTATAAGATGATCTCGTCCGGAAGCTGAGTCGGATGGAGGTCGGCTATGCTGTCGTCGATGTTGACGGAAAGTCGTGGAGACGCCTTGTCGATCTGGCACCTCTCGGAAAGATTCCCAGGGGGTGACTAGGACGATGGGACAAGGGTTCTGCACACACTCAGACAAGCCGCCCTCACATTAGAGACCAAGAACTAGGGAAAAAGTCCCCGGATCAGACCCTCCGACGCTCAAGTCAGGTATTTTTTTCCCAGAAGCACAGTGAAAAGTACGAGAAGTAAAGGACGAGTGCGTAAAGACGAGTGAGTGTACCTGCGTAAAGGAAAAAACCTCCCTCTTTATATGGCAATGGGCACTTCTGAAGTCTGACGAATGTTAAGGAATATGTCATGTGTCAGGTTTGTCTAGCGGTGAATGACATGTGACATCTTCCTATAAGCCTGAGGAGGGTTCGGTGGGCAATGAGCCCTGGACCGTTAGTATATTCCCTGACATGCGATGATTATTCTCTGACAGGTTGTTACGATTCTCTGACTTAATTGTCGTATAGTGTGTGTCCGCCCAGGTCTGTCAAACCTGGACTAGGTCTCCATACCTGCAAACCTTGACCTGTTGGTGTAGACCTGCATTCCCTAGCCTTTGTTTGTCTTCCTGTAAATCCAGATCTATATGTCCTGGTCCGTGTATTCCGTTCTGCCTGTCTTATCTTGTAAATCCTGGCTTGTACGTCTTAGTCCGCTTATCCTGACCTGTACGTCCTGGTCCGTGTATTCCATTATGCTTGTCTTATCTTATAAATCCTGACTTGAACGTCTTAGTCCGCATATCCTGACTTGTACATCCTGGTCCATGTATTCTGTTCTACTCGTCTTATCTTACAAATCTTGACCTGTACGCCTTGGTCCATGTATTCCGTTCTGCCTGTCTTAGCTTATAAATTCTGGCTTGTACGCCTTGGTCCATGTATTCTGTTCTGCCCGTCTTATCTCGTAAATCCTGACCTATATGCCTTAGTCCGCCTATCCTGACCTGTACGTCCTGGTCCATGTATTCCATTCTGCCTGTCTTAGCTTATAAATTCTGACTTGTACGCCTTACCTTTTGAGTTCCTACCTGCCATGTGCCATATAGATCCGACCCTGACCATTCAGTACTCTTGACCTTTGACCACCCCGTAGGCTGGACTTCTGACATCCACGTAAGCGTGACTTCTGATCTCTACATGGGCTTGATCTCTGACCTCCCCGTGGACTTGACTTCTGACTGCTACGGGGGCTTGACTTCTGACCTCCCCGTAGGCTTGACCTCTATCCACATTAGCTATCCGACCCCTCTATCATGCACTGTATCACAAGCCTCCCCCCAAGTCTAGTCGAAGGAGGCTCTAGTCCGACTGACTAGACCCCAGTCCCGTTCTTACTTGACCTGGCCTTTGTGTCTCTTTAGCTGCTGACCCTTTTCCCAATATCCACTCAAAATTTATCACCCTCCATAAATGATAAGTGGGACTTTATTGCAGGCATGTTCATCCTCTCATCCTTGATCATGCCACTTTTCCATAAATGATACACTATTTCCCAAACATCTTTACGTGCTCCCAGATCCCTTCTTCACATTCCTCTCTTTAAAAAGTGGTTGCGTACACTGCTGCCTTCACTTTCCTCAGGCACCCTTCCTTTTTGCCCATGGAATCAGATGAGATATCTTCTCTACGTCACCAGCTCACTCATTTGACCCAGTTATTAACTCTTAAAGATGAGGCCTTGCTTGAGATGACGCAGATAGGGACCTTCAGTCTTCTCTTCGCTGGGAAATGGAAGAACTCTGGCTGGCGACTAAATCCAGGACTCGCGCCGAGGCAGCTCTAAAACATAAGGCTCATTCAGACTTGAGGAGCCAGACCTATTTCATTACCTACTTGAAGCTGAAACATGAGGACACTGTAGCCCTCCTGCAAGAGGAAAGTCGGATAAAGGATGAAATCATTGCCCATCTGCAGAGCAGCCTCCAACGTATCAAGGAAGAACTGGCTCAAGCGCAGGCCCATCTAGCGAGGAGGGACCAGGCATCTTGACCTTGTAATAATGTGAACTCTTGAGGGATATTCCTTGACTCTTTATTAAATAAAAAATGTTCCCCACATTATCTACCTATTAGTGTGTGTGGGTCTGTATTTCCCTGTCTTTCCTATTATCATGTTCCATAGACGCATGCTCTTCAAGAAAATTTCTAGAAAGGGTAACTTAGAAAGGATAATTTACTTACTAAACCTTTTTCTTACCACAAGGGTCGGGAAGTCATTGCTCATACAAGCGTGCTTTCTTGTGGCTTATATTTGAACCGGTAGCTCAGATTTAAAGTGAAAGTTTGGCCTACAGACCTGTTGAGCATGAGAGTATGCCCCCTTGCGACTCGCACTGAGGTGAGAGTAGGGGGTACCGACCGGGAAAGTCGTTGGGCGTGAGAGCATGCTCACTTATAACTCACAATAGGGCGAGAGTCTGGGACACCGACCTGGAAGATCGTTGAGCGTGAGAGCATGCTCACTTATAACTCGCACTGGGGCGAGAGTTTGGAACACCGACCTGGAAGGTCGTTGGGCATGAGAGCATCCTCACTTATAATTCGCACTAGGACGAGAGTCTGGAACACCGACATGGACGGTCGTTGGGCATGAGACCATGCTCAGTTATAACTCGCACTGGGGTGAGAGTTTGGAACACCGACCGAGAGGTCTGGGCATGCATGCTCACTTGCCTTCATGAGTGCATCCGACACGGAAGATCATCGTGGAGCATGCTCTTATAACTTATAAACTGCGTGGGGCGAGAGATTTCGTTGTTGGGTGTTAGAGCATGCTTACTTACAACTCACACTAGGGAGAGAGTTTGGAACACCAACACGAAGGGTGGCATGGAGAGCATGCTCACTTTAACTCATAACTTCGAACTCCGAACAACCGGTCATTCATATGGCATGCTCACTTAACCCTTCGCAAGGGCAGAAGAGTGCACGAACAGAGACTGGAGCATGCTCACTTATAACTCGCATTGGGGCGAGAGTATGGAACACCGACCTGGACGGTCGTTGGGCGTGAGAGCATGCTCACTTATAACTCGTACTGGGGCGAGAGTCTGGAACACCGACCTGGATGGTCGTTGGGAGTGAGAGTATGCTCACTTATAACTCGCACTGGGACGAGAGTCTGGAACACCGACCTAGACGGTCATTGGGCGTAAGAGCATGCTCACTTATAACTCACATTGGGGCAAGAGTCTGGAACACCGACCTGGACGGTCGTTGGGCGTGAGAGCATGCTCACTTATAACTCGCACTGGAGCGAGAGTCTGGAACACCGACCTGGATGGTCGTTGGGCGTGAGAGCATGCTCACTTATAACTCGCATTAGGGTGAGACTCTAGAACACCGACCTGGAAGGTCGTTGGGCGTGAGAGCATACCCACTTATAACTCACACTGGGGCGAGAGTCTGGAACACCAACTTGGAAGGTCGTTGGGCTTGAGAGCATGCTTACTCATAACTCGCACTGGGGAGAGAGTCTGGGACACCGACCTGGAAGGTCGTTGGGTGTGAGAGCATGCTCACTTATAACTCGCACTGGGGCGAGAGTCTAGAACACCGACCTGGAAGGTCGTTGGGCGTGAGAGCATACTCACTTATAACTCGCACTGAGGCAAAAGTTTGGAAGTGTGGGCAGGAACCCGTTAAGGAACTCCTTAGGGCAAGTCCCAGAATTAGATTGATATTTAAGGGTTGGCCTAGAAGTTATCCCCAAAATTCCTGCTCTGGTGTCACATTTTAGGTGTCCAACCGATTGTGCGCTACTTGGGATATTTCCTGCAAACACTTCATACAAACTTTAATCAGCTAAGTTATTTATTTATTTTAAATCTCACATGGCGCCAAATTCAAATTCGTGCTCTTCTTCATTTTCTTCCCTCTTTCCTGAGGTGACTGCATAACCCTGATGTATGACTTTCCTTTGCTTCTCCCGAGGTAACCGCATGACCGCCTTTCTCTCTGACGTATAGCCTTCCTGCGCCAGAATGCTGCCGTACAAAAATCTCCTTTCATGATTTTCTTGTCATATCCATCATTAATACCTTTCATAGGGGAATGACGCATGTCCCCTGAACCCTTTCCGCCATTGTGACTTATCAGTGCCTTTTGGCATGCTACCCTAGATCCGACGACTCAAGTTATCATACCTTTCATCCTCCTTTCGATGCTTCCTAAGGGTTTTGTTTTATAAACCCTAAAGGATGTCCGCCGTCATCTTCTCACCATTTGGACTACTTCCGACTCTTCCCCATCTTTTTGCTCTTCCTGAAAAGTCTTCCTGTTTCTCGCGAGCGCTTCTTCTCTTCCTCTTCATCCCCTCCAATTTCCTAATGGATGAAGGTAATGAGGTGTCTTTGTATTCGTATTATATTTTGGATTTAGATAACAGTGACTTGTCTCAAATCCATGCTAGCCTGCACCTCACTGAAGATTATCAACTACGAGCTCCCCGACCGGATGAACACCCACTACAAGAAAAACCTTCATAGACATCGGTGGAACAACAACGGTTTTAAGCAAAATCTGCGCTCATAGACATCAGCTAAAAAACCGATGTCTATGAGCGAAAATCTGCGCTCTTAGACACCGATTTTTTAGCTGATGTCTATGAGCGCCTTTTTTCGTTAATAGACACCGATTTTAACATCGATTTTTAAAACCTGATGTTAATGAACCAAAATAAAATATTTTAATTTTTCCACCAATACTTAGCCAAAATTTGTAACACTTCACTCTTCTCTCCAAACCTAAACCTATAGCGCCGTCCACCATATACCATCACGACGCTACCACCACTTTCCTCCTCGCCGCTGGTCATCCAGCCATCTCTCTCAGCCTCACCTCCCTCTTCTCCTCTCCAAGCTCTCTGCGGAGACAAATCTGAGAGCTCCCGAGATCTAGTCGCTGTCGGATCTTCCTGTCGATGAGGTAAACTTCCTTCCTCGACCTGAGATCTAGGCGATTTCTTCGCCGCAATATACCTCTCTTGCGTTTTCCGTCGAGATCCAATGACCTACGATTCTGGATCTGCTATTTTTATCTTCAGATTCTTGCTTAAAGTTACTGTGTTTGAGTTTTTTTTCATTATCTTGTTGGTCCAACGGTGCCTCAGATCGAGCTGCCTTTCCGATCTTGTTGCTTCGTCTGGTAATTTCTCTTTTCTACTTCCAAATCAGTACGATTTCTCTGCTGCATTTAGTTTAATTTCTCCTCGGATCCATCTTGTATTAGCTTTGCAGCTTGTGACCTATTGTTTTCACATGCGGAAGGAAGAACTTGCTTTTTTCCATTTAGGATTTACTACTTATTTCGTCCTAGTGTTTATTAAATTATTACTTGGTTATGATGTTGAAAAAGCTTAAAATTAACTTCCATCGTCGCCATTCCGCCAGGAAGTTTTTCAAGGTCTTGATTATTAATTCTGTGCTAGGGCCTTAAAAGGTTTTTTTTTTTGCTTTACTCTTTTCCAACTTGTATATGCTTATCGGTACCAAAAAGAGAACCTTAGGTGGATTTTTAACCTTTACTTTTAAGGCTAACGACGCTATTTCCTATTTAGTTTAATTTTCTTAGAACTCCATAATGAATCTCTTCCATTTCTAATTAAGCATAATTTTAAGTAAAAACAGCTATCTATTTACAAAAGCACGCAAGATGGGAACTTCTAGCAACCTAGTACAAGTTTAGTATAGATGGCTTTGCGAGTTCTTTGTGAAGGTCACCTGCATATTAGTTTTTTTTTTCTGACTTAAGGCGGAAACAATTAAAACAGAAACAGAGGTGCTCAAGTTGTGGATTGTCAATGCCAAAATTAAACAATGATGTTGGTTACAGAATAGTTGACGTTTTCGTATTACCATAACTACATTACATAATGGAAATTGATGCATTGTATGGTAAATTTCTCTCTTTTGTTAGATATTATTTTTTTCTTACTATCTCATGATTATGCATATATTTCATGCATATAGGAACTCCATGATATAAAAGTGATATAGAAGAACAAACAGATACATCAATGTAATTAATGACAAATATGGTAATGGAGGACTACACTCAAAGCAATGAAAATTTTAACCATAGCAGCAAGGAGAGATTTGCTGAGCTCATTGAAAACACTTGTGGTCGCTATTGCCTTGGCCCAAATCCTTCCTTGGCTCGCTTCATCTACGCCCTCATCTTCCTGGTCACCTGCCTCCTCGCTTGGAGCATTAGAGACTACGGTCACAATGGCCTCTCTGAGCTTGAGAGTGAGTCCTTGCTTCACTTGTTTGTCAAATTTTTAGAAAGATGGCAATTATAATTATTCTTGTGACATATAGGGCTGAAAGGTTGCCATGGTGCCCGTGACTGCTTGGGAGCAGGAGTGCTCCGCATAAGCTTTGGATGTTTTGTATCCTTTGTTAATTACAACTTTGTTAATTCACCACTGTTCCTTGTGTATTCATTGATTTGTTATAAACATGTCAACCTTCTTTTCTATGATGACAAAACACAAGTTATGACATATTATAAATTGCTCGACCAGCTTATTCTATTTTTACCATGTTTCTAGAATGAGTTAACAGTATTATGTCATTTCATGTTATGCTAAAGGATCCTCAAACTTTAAATACCATCTATTCTCAATTATGAGAATGTAAATTCCACATGGACCTACAGTGATTAGACCACGTGGACCTACAGTTATAGCATCTATTTCATGTTATGCTAATGGGTTGACTAACTTTACTTTACTTCTTGACTTTGCCAAATATAGATGTCATGCTGCTTCTAATTTATTGATGCTCCAGTGATTAGACCAGGTTTCTAGCTTATCTATTTGTAAATTTTAAAACATTTTATCCAACTTGTTGATGCACCAATCAAACTTTAAAACATCACCATCTTATGAATTCTTTAAAACGTAAACTGTGTTTTATATGTTTTCCTTCTTTTATTCTCCAATCAGGATAGAGTGTAGACTATTTAAGGATCATATGCAGAACATGTCTTTGTCTCCTCATGCTGGTCATGGGATTCCTACACAATCCTTTGAGGAAAGTCAAGGGGGCAGAAATTAATAGATGCCAGGAAATAGGTGATAGTATTGTAGTGTGGATGAAATTTGGACTCAATAGGAAATGGGATTTGAGAAACTACAGTAGAAGTCAGAGATATCCCTGATTGGTATGGCAATCTTAAAATTAAAATTAATTAATTGCTATGTATTTTTTGCATCTGACATGATCTATGAATCATATCATGCCACCAAACTTTTAGATTTTTTGCTTTTTCTGGGAATTAGGATTTTATGTAACTTGGAACTTTGGAGTTTATAAATAAAGTACTCCTTTTTCTTTACTCTTCCATTTTGCTACTGGACAGAGTTGGAATTGGGCCTCTTTATGCCATCAAAATTCAAACTTGTTTCGGCATATTGTTTCTATCAGGCATAATATTAGTACCAAATAAATATTTATGTTATGCTTGTTTATACAAGACGTGCATGCGAGTTCAACTTGCTTTATGCTTTAAGCTTGAAAGCCTATCAGAAAAACTTTTTCTATTATGATGTTACTTATAAGCAATTCATGTTTACAAAGATTTCATGATGAAGATTACTTAAATGATTATTTGTATTATATGCAGTACTGGATAAACTTGAATTGGTTTGGACCTTTTGATGTGATTAACAATTCAATTTTAATTATTGTTCCTATTTTCCTGTGTTTGTAAGAATTCTATTGTAATACTTATTCCTATTTTTCTGCATTTGGATCCTTTGTATGAGTATGTTTTCCTTCGTAAATCAGTAGTCTTAACTCTTATCAGTTCACTTCTATTAATCTCTTGTTAATTCTTTGGTACTCTTTCATATTATCCCATTTTTTGAGAAGACAATAACAGTTTTGTTTTGTAGAAGAATAGGACACATTGCTGGCAGATTGTTCTAATATAAGTTGCCTTATAACAGATTATTTCAAATGTGCAGATCAAAGAAGCTGAGTAAATAAGTAAAAATTACTAGCAAAAGGTTACTTATCTCATTTTCAATCTCTATTTGAGTAGAATTTACAGCATCTTTAATTTCCCTTATGTAAGCAACAAACTGCTTCATATCCATATTGACTATTTTATTCTATTTAGGTAAGAGAACTGGAGAATCAATTAAATGGTGAGAGGACAACCATGAAGGATGTTGCAAAGTTCCCAAAGCCTCTAGTGGCTCCTTTAAGATGGAGACCTCCTTTACAAAGAATCACCAATCAGTTAAAGAGAATTGTCTATTAACAAATAAAACTACTGGGGAAGATTTAGTTAAATCTTTGCACAGAGCAAGAAGGATAACGTTGGCACTAGTAAGAAGAATATTTGTGTACTATTTATTACCTTTTGATGTTGTAAGAAGAATAGTTATGTGTAATTTGTGGATACTAACTTGATGTGCACAATATCTATTATCTTTTTATGTTGTAAGAAGAATATTTATGTGTTGGTTATATGGATATTGACTTGGTGTGTTTGGATACATCAGTGCATTTTTATTTGTGATTTTCTTAGTAAATTAATAATATTAACTTAATTTTATGATTTTCTTGGTGATAATATTGGTTTTTCACTATTTCGAAAATCAAATTTGTGTCGTTAAACAATACTGATATTACATCGATTTTCCATCGCTGCAAAACCGGTGTCCTTAACTAATATTACATCGGTCGTATACCGCTGCAAAAACTGATATTATTAACATATAATATTACATCGGTTTTACACCCGATGTCGTTAAGTGATACTACACTGGTTTTAACCCGATGTCTAAAATGGCAGGCCTTTTACATCGCCTTCATAGACATCGGTCGAAAATGTAATAGACATCGGTTTTCAATCGATGTCTATGAGGGTTTTTGTTGTAGTGACCCTTCTTCCCCTCCCCAAGGCTTTGTAACTTTTTTCAAGTAAAAACTCTTGGGAGGTCTTCGCTTTCCTCTTCATCCACTTTTCTCTTCCTTGAGTCAATATTTTGGTATTCTTCTTTCACAGTTTGCTCCCAACGCTTTTCGTGCTATTTGCGGCATGGTTATCCTCTGTCAGGTATATCAGATTCCCTTAACCGCATAACTTTTTCACCACTTCTATTCTCTGAAACGATCCGAGCCCAGTGTGTTCATGGAATAATCCTGGGTTAGGTGTAAATTCTTCCCTGATATGCCCTCCTCCCACAAGAGTTGGAAATCCCACTTCTTCTTCATCAAACTGCCTGAGTTGGTATCGTGGCCGACCAACTGCCGCTCCAACCTTCCTTCACCCTTTGAACTGCCTGATCACAAGCATCAACCTATCTGCTCTACAACTTCAGAGAAACTAAAGGGAGTCCGCCTTCTCCTATCCGTAATATTGCGAGAAGGTTTTTTACATCTTTTCGGACTCAGCCTGATCCCCGCAGCTATAGGAGCTCCGTTTGGTAAGACTTTGCTTTTCCTTCTGCTAATCTTCGCTAACTGAGGTATTTCATTCTTACTTTGCAGAGGCTGCTATATTTCAGGCCTACTCGACCGAATCAACCAAGATGCCCAGCAACATTTTGAAGGCTATAGGCGAAGAAATTGCGAAAGCCCTCGCCACTCCATCAGCCACTTCCTCGCATGAAACAATGGAGGATCCAGCAGAGTCCTCCACCCCACTTCTTCTGGCAGCTGCCCTTCCTGAGGCTGGTTCTATAGCTCTGGAACCAATCAAGGAAGAGCAAACTCTTTCTCCGCCTCCAGATAAGCACCTATGCCTCCAACGCAAGCGTAAGAGAGTCACACCCTTAGTTCAGCCCTCCCCTTTACTTCCTCCCCTCGGGAAGGCTTCCTCCAAAGTCCCCAAGGTCCGGGTTACAACAACTAAAACCTCCATCCAGGAGTCTCCTCTGATGGCGAAAGTACCTGCACCTACTCTTGTCCGGGTCTTAGCTCCCGAGCAGGTCAGCCCTTCTACCGGAGACAAGCTCGGGAGTTATGCGACCCCCTCTACTGCTCTTGTCGCCTCCTCCCCCTCAGTCACTCGCACCAGGGTGCGGTCCAAGAGGAGTAAATATGATTTCACTATTTCCTGGTGCCTGCCTTCTGTGACTAGATTAGATTCAGCAGTGGATTCGACCGAGGCTGGTGGTACTTCTCCTGTCCACAGCCAGGTTCAACTACACGGAGCCTTGGCCACCTCTTGGCGGTCAGCCAATGAGCAGTTCTGGGGAGGCTCCCAGTGGGAAGGGCTGGATCTAGTTTCTCAACATATTATATCGGTGAGTCTTCTTTTTCCTGGCCTAACTATCTAAAATTACTTCTGACTTTCCTCTTTTTGCCGGGCAGGCCTACTCCAGTGGCTTGAGCTTGACCCAGTTTGCAGTTGATCTGCTGCGAGAGAATGAGTCGCTGAAGGCTCGTGTTTGGGAATTAGAGTTATCACTTACTCCCCGCGATCCGCTTGACCCTCTGACTTCGAACGGCCCTTTGGATTCATATCTTCACACGGTCGGGGAGTTCACTCAGTCTGCCCGAAATCTGACTCAGGTGTCTTCCGAAAAGATAAAGGAACTGCAAGCGGCCCTGAAGACTAGCGATTCAAAACTGAACTCAAAGGAGCAACTTCATCGCCAGCTGGCGACCGAGCTAGAGGAGAAAGAATCTGAGCTGACCACTCTCTCTACAGATCTAAAGGCGCTCCGGGAGTCTAATAAAGTCTTGCAGAAAGACCTGGGAGTTACCCGAGCAGATCTGGCTGCAAGTGCCAACCGGGAAAAAGCTCTCAAGGCTCAACAGGACCTAGACCAAGCCACCATCAAGTCCCTCCAAGCGGATCTTCTCAAGGTCCAGGCGGAGGCTTCCACCCTTAAGCAGGAGAAGGCGATGGCCCTTGCAAATGCGGACAAGATATAGGTCGAGCTAGTGGAGTATCGGTTGGGCGAAATCGAACGCCTCAGAGCATACAGACTATCGTATGTTAAATCTCCACTCTTTAGGAAGAAGATAGGCGACCTGATCAACTTGATGATATGCTATGGGGGCATGGGCACTGTATGCCAATTGTTTGAACAAGGCCTTCTTCGCTCTGCCCCCCCCCCCCCCCCAGATAATTTCCTGGACAGGGCTCGCCTAGTGCAAGAACTTCCTGATGGAGCTTTCCCTTCTTTCATTGCTAACGACGACTTCTTGACTCCTATACCTCCCCCAAGCGATGTACTTCCTACAGACCCCTAGCCGTAATGCAAAACTCTTCATGTGTAGATGTTTCCTATCTGCTTGTTCCCCAACCAGGGATCTATTTTGACCACGATGGCGTTCTGACTGGTGCCCTCGTCCTGGGCTTGTGATCGCTTAGTGTCCCAAGTTGGCTCCTTAACGGGGTTCACTCTAACCTAACAAACAAAGGCGAAAGCGTGAGGACTAGTGCCCTCGCCCTGGGCTTTTGGCCTCTTGTGTCCCGAGTTGGCTCCTTAACGGGGTTCACTCCAACTTAACAAACAAAGGCGAAAGAGTGAGGACTAGTGCCCTCGTCCTGGGCTTCTGACCGCTTAGTGTCCCGAGCTGGCTCATTAACGGGGTTCACTCCAACTTAACAAACAAAGACGAAAGAGTGAGGACTAATGCTCTCGCCCTGGGCTTCTGGCCGCTTAGTGTCCCGAGATGGCTCCTTAACGGGGTTCACTCCAACTTAACAAACAAAGGAGAAAGAGTGAGGAAATATATGAAGATCTCAAAGGACTCGTACTCGTACTGCAGTGGCATTCTTTCCTGAGGCAACCCCATAATGACCCTCGTACATTGCGCCAATTACTCTCCCCAACTCCTTCCTTTATCCTCGTTTTCTGTGATGATCTCATGGCTCCTCTCGCTTGGATAATATAAACTGCTTCTATTGTAAGTCGTTGGATGGTGTCTGACCATAATGCCCTTGTGAGAATCGACTATAAATAGGCCTTCTCCTCTATCTTTCGGGACTTTTTCACCTACCTCTTGCTTTTGCTCTCGCTCTTTGCTTCCCCCGGCCCTCCACTTCTTCTTGTAATCTGCCTCATCCTCTTTCCCTCTGCCTCATACCTAAATCATTCCCATGGCTTTTCCTACCATTATCTACCCCCCTGGAGTCTCTACTTTCGTTGGCGTGGATCTGGATGATCTTCGTTTCAGCTATGAAATCTTGGAAGACATGCATATCATTATTCCCAATTTGTTGTACTGGGCCTCCTCTCCTCCAGAAGGATATGCCACTTTTTATAAGGAGAAATTCGTCGCAGGGCTTCGCTTCCCCATTCACCCTCTATTTTCTGACGTGAGTCGCTATTTCCGAATTTCTCCGGGCCAACTAACTCCCAATTCTATAAGGATTATGTGCGGCTTCGTGGTCTTGTGTGAAGTTTGTGACATATCCTGGTCTGCCCGCCTGTTCCACTATTCCTTCACCCCACGCCAGCAAAGTGAGGGTTTGTTTCATTTCCAGGCCCGTACCTGGATTACCTTCTTTTGTCCTATTCCCTCCTCCGAACCTAATTGGAAGGATAAATATTTTTTCCTTAAGTTTTTTTCTGCTGTGGAGTGGCCCACTATGTGGCAACGAGTGCTTCCTGTAGCACCTTATGTGGAGGACTTCAGTACCAATCCCCTCTTCACAGAAGCTCTAGCTCAGCTGAGGTGCTGGAGACTGGACTTGACGAGATTGCTATCCGAGAAAGTGATGTCCTTCTTCAGGTTGAGCCGCATCTCCTCTGCCGAGCTGCCTCGCTTCTTGGGTGAGTCTTGTCCGCCCCTGAATTACTTCGCCCTATTTTTTGATATGGTTACCACAACTCTAGTTTCCCCGTGTAGCCAACACCCTGCTCCGCGCATCAGACATCTAGCCTCTCCCCTTTAGCGACTAGGAAATAATGCGTAGAGGAAGAATCATATTGGAAAGGAGACCCCTCCCACATTATGCCCCTACCTGGTTAGGAGCACCTACTGCTGCAATTCCTCGGTCAACTCCTTATCCAACTCCCTTATCCGCTCCCTGAACAGCTCCCAAACCTACTTTCCGACCGGCTCCCCGACCACCTTCTGAGTCAGCGGACATATCTCCTGCCAGCCCTTCCTTCCGAGCAGCTTCTCGTGCAGCCCGGCAAGCACGTTTGGCTGTTGATCCCACCAGTCGAACTGCTGCACCTCCTTCGGCTCGTCGATCCCGACCTTCCCCTGAAGATTCAAATTCGGACAACCAGCCATTGATACGACGGTTTCGACACAGAGCTATCGACCCTGTTTCTACTAATCCTCCTGCTGCTCAACCTTCCTCCTCTTCTCCAGCGGTTGTCTCAAGATCAGGACTCCGGGGCACTTCTATACCTCCTTCAGAGATGCCAGAGAGAACTCTTTGAGGAGTGCCCCCAATTAACTCTGAAGAAATCCGAGGCGAATCGCACCTACCTCCCATGGGCCCTGCGTCACCCCCTGCATCTCCTCCTACCTCTCCGACCTCTGCGTCCCATCATCCAAGAGCCTCCAATGCGGTTGAAGGACTTTCCACTCATGCCCCTGCGGCTGGAGGTGAAGCCGAACCCTCTAGATCACAACAACCAACAACTGGAGGTGAAGCTGGACCATCAAGAGTACGACGCCCGACCTATTCATATTTCAGGGCAACTCTACCTTCAGAACGGCACCTACAGCGTCAAGAAAATGCCCATACCAGCCACATCACTCTGTGAGGACTATTGTCTAATAGCTGGCAAGAACACATGGAGCAGATACACTCTTTTCCAGTGCCAGACCAATTAGACTTGATCGTGGAAGGAGCTATAGTTGTAAACTTCCCCTGTTATTTCCTTCCCTTATTCTTACTATCCCTTATCCCTTATACTTATTTCTCTGTAGAACCTTGCTGAATCCTTGGCCATGAGTCAAACACTATCTGCCCTATACCAAGAGAATAAGGCTATGAAGGACAGGGTGGCTGAAGTGGAACTTCAACTGAACAACCCGACGGAGGCTAACCACATACTGTGAGCTGAGATAGAAACCCTGAAGAGAGCGAATGCTCTCCACAGGCAGTCCCTGAGGGAAGCAGACCAGGAAATTACGAGCCTTAAGGCGGAAAAGATCCAGATCGGGACTCTTCATCAGCAGACCGTGGATCAATTGAATAAGGAGCTACAATCTAAGGAGGCGCTATTATAAGAACAGAGCAAAACTCTGGAATCTCAAGCAGTAGAATTGCGCGCGGTGCAGGCTGAATTAGCCCAAGCCCGCTCTGCTTCCTCTGGAGTCACCACAGCTCTAGAAATATATAGGGCGGGAGAAAATGAACGATGCAGGTTGAGCCAAGAGGCCTACCTCTATTCTAGAGAGTTCGGCGTCCAGGTCGGGGACCGCTTCGTGACCTCCATAGCTTATGGTGTAGCAAGGGCCTTACGGCAACTATACGAGCAAGGGTATCTTACCTCTGCTCCTCCTGAAGACTTCTTAGATCACCGTCGTATTTTGAACAAAATACTCGATGAAGTCTTTTCTGCCTTTAAGTAACTTGTATTCACAAACAGTATAAACTGAACAATTCTATGCTTAACGTTTTACTCCATTTCTTGTTAACAGCCTTCTGGGTATGAATCTTAAGTGAGTCTGATGATTTACAGAGAGTAATGACATAACAGTCCTGACCAGGCGAACGTTCTTACTGACCGGTCGAGCAAATATTCCCGACCTAACTCATCCCTCCATCAGACCCACACTCATCAGGATTAGACCCTATAGAAGATAAAGCTATCTATGTGCGATAAGGCCGTAGATAGTTAGCGCTCCAGGGTCGGTCTAGCTTCCTGCCCCGGTCATCTTGCAGGTAATAAGCACTTGACGCCAACTTTTTAACAACTCTATAAGGCACATCCCATTGGGGTGCTAGTTTGGCCACATCCCCAACAGGCTTTGTTCACTTCCAGACCAGGTCCGCTTCTTCGAAGAAATGAGGAACCACCCTTTTATCATAATTCTGCCTCATCCTTTGTCAGTAGGCTGCTAGCCTAGTCGTCGTTCGCTCGCGAGTTTCACTAATAAGGTCTAGCTCTGCAAGTCGTCGGTCGACATTCTCTTCATCATACAGCACTCTCCTAGTTGAGGGCACCCCGATCTCTACAGGTACCACCGTCTCATTGCAGTAAACCAGATGGAATGGAATAAGGCCTGTGCTCTCCTGGGGCATTGTACGGTAGGTCCAGAGAATACTTTGCAATTTTTCCACCCAATCTCCTCCAACATGATCCAACTTAACCTTCAATCCCCGCACAATCTCTCGATTGATAACCTCTGTCTGCCCATTACTTTGCGGGTATGCTACGGATGTGAAGGCCTGAATAATATCGAACCCTTGACACCAGGCCTGAATCTTCTGATCTTGAAACTGTCTTCTATTATCTGATACCAATTTATGGTCTATGCCAAATCTGCATAGAATGTTTTCCCATAAAAATTGAATAACTACTCTCTCGGTAATCCTGGCCAGGGCTTCGGCTTCTACCCACTTGGAAAAATAGTCCACCGCCACAAGCAGAAATTGTTAGGATCGATGATCGCGGCTAGAGAGGGGGGGTGTGAATAGCCGCCCTAAATCCTTCGCGTTTCTTCCTACGATTAGGGTTAGCGCAGCGGAAATGAAACGTAGAAACGAAAAGGAATAAAACAAACCTCAAACTCGATGGATGTAACGAGGTTCGGAGGTGATACTCCTACTCCTCGGCGTGTCCGTAAGGTGGACGAGCCCTATCAATCCGTCGGTGGATGAGTCCCCGGAGAACCGGCTAATAAGTACTCCTTGTGGGTGGAGAAATCTCGCCACAATAACTTGCAACAGCAATATGGAAATACAAAGAAGAGCAAGAACAAAATACACAATGAATGTACAAATACTCGCTTGCCTTCTCGTCGACTGAAGTCCCGGATGAAGCACCAACTTCACGGACGAATGCCAACAAGCAACTCGATCGAAGCGCGAGCTTGAAGCTCAAAGAAAGCTTTGAAAGAAGAGTGAGAGTTACCGACCGAAGCCCTCGGCCCTCTTATACCGCATCCACTGCGAAGAAGCGACGAAGGCGGGCTCTGGCGGATAGTTACGGACCGATCGGTGCCGATCGGTCAGATCTACCGATCGGGACGGACGGGACCGATCGACGATCGGTCGAGGACCGATCAGCATCATTCCTTCCTTTTCTCCCGAACTTTTGCCTTCGATCGTTGTTTCTGATCGGTCGATAACACTCGATGAGCTCTTGTTTAATTCTTGATCGGTCACGAGACGATCCGATATATCGGATCGATCGATCGATCGAGCTTGATTTTGCCCAAACCAAGTCCCAAACCCAAACCAACATCCGGTCAACCTTGACCTATTGGTACATCATGCTTAGCATCCGGTCACTCCTTGACCTGCTCCCCCAAGTGTCCGGTCAATCCTTGACCCACTTGGACTTTTCTCTGCAGTATCCTGTCACTCCCTTGACCTACTTGACCTTCACAAATGTCCGATCACCCTTGATCCATTTGGATTTTCCTTGCCGGCTTCACTCACGGGACTTTCACCTAGCTTCACTCACTAGGGTTTCACCGGCTTCACTCACTAGGTTTTCAATGCGGCTTCACTCACGGTTTTCCAACCTGACTTCACTCACGGGACTTTCCCACCGCTTCCTCACAGGACTTTCCCCTTCTCACCACGGGACTTTTTTGGTTTCACTCACAGGACTTTCAGGCACTCCCGGACTTTTCAAACTTCTTGGCTTCACTTACAGGACTTTTCCAAGCGCCCGCTTCACTCACTAGGACTTTCCCTTTCACCTAGCTTCACTCACTAGGATTTTCATTCAAGTATCCAGTCAACTTTGACTTACTTGACCTACTTGACTCTTCTTCATTCAACTGATCAGACCTTGATCAGTATCTCTCCGTATGGACAACTGCACCTGCATTGTCCATGTCTACATGTATTTCTGTATTGTCAAACATCGAAACCATGACCAAGGTTTACGCTTGGTCAACTAGGTCAACCTCGACCTACTGGAAATTGCACCAACAATCTCCCCCTTTTTGATGTTTGACAATACCTTTAAGTTAGGCTAATCCAATAGCCTCAACTTTCCTCATGCCACTAGGTAATGAAACATAAGTTACAACCTTACATTCTCCTTCTAAGAAGGCAACCTCCTTCTTAGATAATGAAGGCCTAACTTAAACCCTTCATTCTCCCCCTATTGGCACACATCAACAAACTCTCCCCCTGAAGAGTAAGTTATCGTTGTTCACAACTTCACTCGTCGTGATCAACAAACTCTCCCACTAACTCCAATGTTTTTCCTTGAACATTCTCTAGACATTCTTCCCCTTTTTGACACACATCAAAAGGAGTGAATCAAGGTCAAGAGTTTCTTCCTAATGAAAGTCCCATACCTTTCATTGAAACCCTTAATTTCCCCCTTGATACTAAATTCAATAGTCAATTTAGTGATAATCCCATATCACTCATGACAACTCCCCCTAAAGGTCAACTCCCCTTGACCAATAGGTAAAACTCCCCCTAAAGGTCAACTCCCCCTTGACCATTGCACCAACAATGTCTTGGAGAGTTTCAAACCTTTAGAAATCCAAACAGTCGAAAATCAGCAAGTTGACACGCGCTGATCGGTCACCAGACCGATCAGCCTTCACTGGATCGGTCACCAGACCGATCCACACTCTCCTGGATCAGTCCTAGTGACCGATCCATACTTTCCTGCACCGATTAGAATCCTCCCTGATCGGTCCACAAGTCTGATATCAGAATTTCTGATTTTCCTCCCGAAATTCAGAAACTCCTAGAAAATTACAGAAAATTCCAAAAATTGTGAAATTTTGAGGATACATTCCTCATAACATATACTATCAAGGAAAAATAGTTTTATATGAAAATAACTTCCCTTTTCAAATCTTGATACAAAGTTCAAAAGTCTTTGAAATAGCTCAAAGTTAACTCATTTTGTATCACTTTGCTCAATGATGAATGCTATCACTAGAAAAGCTTCATCAAGGTTTTTCAAATCAATTTTGAAATGATTTTAAACCATTTAATTTAGGACCACAATCTTTGGGCTAAATGTACATGACTTGTACATAAGCTTTCCCTATGATCCCCAATTTTGAATTAGGCTCATCTAGGTACAAGAACTATGCACCTTGTTCCTAACTCATCATCCTAATATCTCACACACATCTAAGGTGTATCAAACACATCCAAGTCAATTTTGATGTGAGATATGGGTTTAGGTTATCTTAGGCTAAGGTCTCATGCATTTTCTAAACATCAATTTGATCTCCATATCAAATTGTGTTTTTAACCTTAAATCAATTTCATTGATTATAAATGCAAGAGAAGATGACATGGCATAAGATGATACCATACATAATAACATGTGCCAGTGTCATGATGTCATGGCATAAAGTATGAAACTTAAATAAAGCATGACATTTAAACAACCTAAGCATTATCATGACATTTTAAATGATCATAAAATAAATATAATGTCATGACATGGCATATGACAAACAATATATGGTAAATAACATGTAAAGGTATAGGAAATACCTAATTTTAGCCTTAGTTGCCATTTTTGACAGTTTTGATCATTTTGCCATAGGTTCTATATTCCTAAGAGTAATAGACCTAAAATCATATACCAAAGATTTTTAGATCACTATGTGCCAATCGACTCTAGAGAACTCCTCAAATGTGAT
The DNA here is from genome assembly GCF_018446385.1 of Zingiber officinale. NCBI lineage: Eukaryota > Viridiplantae > Streptophyta > Magnoliopsida > Zingiberales > Zingiberaceae > Zingiber > Zingiber officinale. The sequence goes on along the minus strand of NC_056006.1, from coordinate 68,287,842 downwards.
TGGCACATCCTAATCACCTTAGGAATAGCTTTCCATTTCATTTTCAAGGCTTGATTACACCTTGAAAATTCCTAAAGTGTCACCTTTTGCCATGATTAGGTTAACTATCTATTCAAGTAAGGTTGGCACACCCTAACTCATCTAGTGTGATGAAATCACGCTACTAGGAACCCAATACCTATTGGAGCTCATTGGGTTCACTAAGTATTCACTAGGGATGACTTCCCTAGCAACCATTCTAATGACCCTCCTAGGCTTTGAAGCCTTGGTCATTTGGGACTCATCAAGATCAACTCTAGGGGTGACCCCCCTTGTGACCTTGGTGATGGTCTTTCTAGCCCTAGGTCTTGTTCCATAATCGAATGGAACATTGTGATAAGTGGGCTTGACCACTTGGGACTTAGGTTTGTGACCCAAACCTTTCATGTCCTTGGACTTGAGTTTTTGACCCTTAGACCCTAGAGTTGACTTCTCTAAATTTTTAAGGGTCTTTTCTAAAGTGTCAAGTCTTGACCTCAAGACTTGATTCTCCTTTTCTAATACCTCAAGTTTTAATTTGTCATTGTTCTTTGAGGTACTCCTAGGCATATGTCTAGTAGTTTTGGGATTCCTATCTAGGTTTCCCTTAACCTTAGATGAGTTGATCCTAGGGTTGGCTTTCCTAGTGTTATCCTTATCTAGGCTCACATGTTTGGCACCTAAGCATGTGTATCTATTTCTATAATTATCATGCTTATCATTATTGTCAATTGCAATCAAACTACTAGCATGCATCTTACTAGTATTGCAATAATGTGCCTTAGAGATTACCTTAGGGTTTGCCTTAGCTCCCCCTATCGATGTGCTCGGTCTCTTGTCCTTGTGAGATTGCCTCCCCCTCGGACATTGGCTCCTATAGTGTCCCCTTCGCTTGCATTGGAAGCACACCACGTGCTCCTTGCCCTTGCGTGTTGGGACTCCGGCTTCCTTGACCTTTGGCGCCGGTGGAGTCTTTCTAACCCTCTTTGGACATTTACTCTTGTAATGTCCAAATTCCCTACACTCAAAGCACATTATGTGTAATTTGCTAGAAACTAAATGGCTTGAGTTACCTAGAGTTGAGGATGGATGAACGCTCTCTCCTTCATCCCTTCCGGAGGTAGACCTTCTTCTTGCTCCGAACTTGAAGAAGAACTCTCCTCCTCTTCTTCTTTAGATGTTGAGTAGCCCTCAACTTCTAAATCCATCCCTCCATGATGTGAACTCCTTGGCTCGCTTGACTCCTCTTCATGGCTTGAAGTGGAGTTCTCCTCATGGAACTTTGCCAAGTTGTTCCACAACTCCTTGGCATCGTTATATCCACCTATCCTACACAAAACATCATTAGGTAAAGAAAATTCAAAAATTTTCAATACCTCATCGTTGACTAGGGATTGATGGACTTGTTCCTTGGTCCACTCCTTCTTCTCTAGGGTTTCTCCTTTCTTGTCCATCGGAGGCTTGAAACCTAATTGAACACAACTCCAATTTTCAAGGTTAGTCATAAGAAAGTACTTCATTCTTACCTTCCAAAATGCGAAGTCGTCGCGATCATAGAAAGGTGGAATGGTGATGTCTTCTCCGAGTTGATCCATCTCTAGCTTGTGCTCCCTCGGGTGTTAATCCGGCGAAGACCGACCTGGCTCTGATACCACTTGTTAGGATCGATGATCGCGGCTAGAGGGGGGGATCTTCGCGTTTCTTCCTACGATTAGGGTTAGCGCAGCGGAAATGAAACATAGAAACGAAAAGGAATAAAATAAACCTCAAACTCGATGGATGTAACGAAGTTCGGAGGTGATACTCCTACTCCTCGGCGTGTCCGTAAGGTGGACGAGCCCTATCAATCCGTCGGTGGATGAGTCCCCGGAGAACCGGCTAATAAGTACTCCTTGTGGGTGGAGAAACCTCGCCACAATAACTTGCAACAGCAATATGGAAATACAAAGAAGAGCAAGAACAAAATACACAATGAATGTACAAATACTTGCCTTCTCGTCGATGAAGTCCGGATGAAGCACCAACTTCACGGACGAATGCCAACAAGCAACTCACAGAAGAAGCTCACTCAGTTGAGGAAAGCTCAAACGAAGCTTGAAGACAGAAGCTTCGGACCGAAGAAGAGTGAGAGAGTTACCGCACTGTAGAAGCCCTCTATCCACCTGCGAAGAAGAAGCCAGAAGATAGAAGACCGTTGGCTCTGGCGGATAGTTACAGACCGATCAGGTTGAAGATCTTGACCCCGGTGGGCACGGCCACGATCATCGTGGCGATCATGAGGCGATCAGCATGCATCCTTCCTTTCTCCCGAACTTTTGCCTTCGATCGTTGTTTCTGATCGGTGCGGACCGATCGAGATAACACTCGATGAGCTCTTGTTTGCTTGATCGGTCACGGACCGATCCGGATACTGATGTATCAGGATCGATCCATCGATCCAGCTTGTTTTGCCCAAACCAAGTCCCAAACCTTCAAACCAACATCCGGTCAACCTTGACCTATTGGTACATCATGCTTAGCATCCGGTCACTCCCTTGACCTAAGACTCCCAAGTGTCCGGTCAATTCCTTTGACCCACTTGGACTTTTCTCTTCGTGCAAGTATCCGGTCACTCCCTTGACCTGCTGGACCTTCACAATAGATGTCTGATCACCCTTGATCCATTTGGATTTTCCTTGCCGGATTCACTCACGGGACTTTCACCTAGCTTCACTCATTGGGGTTTCACGCTTCACTCACGGGTTTTCCAATCTGCTTTCACTCACGACTTTCCCAAACTGCTGGGGCTCACTCACAGGACTTCTCCGATTGGTTTCACCTCACCAGGACTTTCCCTTTCACCTAGCTTCACTCACTAGGATTTTCATTCTGCCTAACATCCCAGTTAGGACTTCCCAGTCAAGTATCCGGTCAACCTTGACCTACTTGACTCTTCTTCATTCAACCTGATCAGACCTTGATCAGTATCTCTCCGTATGGACAACTGCACCTACATTGTCCATGTCTACATGTATTTCTGTATTGTCAAACATCGAAACCATGACCAAGGTTTACGCTTGGTCAACTAGGTCAACCTTGACCTACTGGAAATTGCACCAACAGAAATCACTTTTGACCGGGTGTCATAGGGAAGGGTCCTACAATATCCATACCCCACTGATCGAAGGGGCAAGAAAATATAGATGTCTTTAGCATCAAGGTGGGCATATGTGTCAGATTCTGATGTTTCTAGCAAGATAAACAAGCATTCACCAACCGCTGAGCATCCTTCTATAATGTAGGCCAGAAATAATCGGCCAACAGTACCTTGTGGGCCACTGTCCTGCCTCTAGAGTGGCTGCCGCAACACCCTAGATGTATTTCTCGTAAGGCATGCTCCGCCTCTTCCATGCTTAAACACCTGAGTAAAGGTCTGGAAAATGCCCGCTTATATAACTGATCTCCTATCATGGTGTAGGCGTGAGCCTTTTTCCAGACCAGCCGTGCTTCCTCCAGGTCGGTGGGCAGGGTACCTTGTTGAAGGTAGCTAATCATTGATTCTCTACAATCAATAAGCTCGTCCATGTTATTCTGAAGATCTATCTGAGCTATGAGGAAGGTCTGCGCTATTGACTTATCCAACACCCATGTGGTCAGAGAACTAGTCATTTCGGCTAACTTATCAGCTCGGTCATTCTCCATTCGAGGGATCTTGCTTACCATGACCTCCCTGAACTCTTCTTTCATCCTTTCATACGCCTCATGGTATACCTGTAGCTTATTACTATTGAATTCAAAGTTGCCCGCTACCTACTGGGTTACTAATTGAGAATCCGAGTAGATGATTACCCGGGCGGCTCCCACATGTCGGGCTGCCTGTAACCCTGCCAATAAAGCTTCATACTCTGTCTCATTATTAGTGGCTCTGAAGTTCAATCGTATAGCTAGCTGCAAGATGTCTTCTTGAGGGGACATCAGAAGAACTCCGACGCCACTTCCCTGCTGTGTGGCCAATCCATCCACATATACCTTCCAAGTTTCTTCAGAATCAGTTTGATGAATCTCGGTCAGGAAATCAGCCAAGGCCTGCGCTTTAATAGCCGTGCGAGGTTGATAAACTATATTATACTCTCCCAATTCTGTCGCCCACTTGATAAGCCGGCCTGCAACCTCTACATTGGTATGGGCCTTACCCATGGTGCTATTGGTCAGGACCGTGATGGGATGCGCCAGAATGTAAGGTCTTAGCCGTCGGGCCATGAGCACCAGTCCGTAAACTAACTTTTCTAGGGATGTGTATCTAGACTCAGCCCCCTCCAGTAGATAACTAAAAAAGTACATTGGTCGTTGTATATTGTCCTGCTCTTTTACCAACACCGCCCCCATGGCCTCAGGAGTGGCTGACAAGTAGACCTAGAGCGACTCTCCCGTAATAGGGTTGAACAGGGAAGGCAGGGTCTCCAGATACTTCTTTAGCTCTTCAAAAGCCCACGTGCATTCCTCGTCCCACTGGAAATTGGAGGCTTTTCTGAGCACTTTAAATAAGAGCGCTGCTTTATCTGCTGATCAGGAGATAAATCTAGACAAGGCTGTTATCCTGCCTACCAACTTCTGAGCCTCTTTCAGGTTTTGGAGAGCCTTCATATCTCGGAGTGCCTGGACCTTCTTGGGGTTGACTTCAATTCCCCACTCCATCACCAAGTATCCCAAGAATTTCCCTCCTTTGGCTCCGAATAAACACTTTAAGGGATTTAATTTTAGCTCATACTGTCGAAAGGTGTCGCAAGTCTCCTCCACATCAGTTATTAGGTTTGCAGCTAAAGGGGACTTGATGAGTATATCATCTACATAGACTTCCACGCTACGCCCGGCCTGCTCCCGGAAGATTTTATCCATCATCCTTTGGTAAGTAGCTCCAGCATTCCTGAGTCCAAAAGGCATGACAGTGTAGCAGAAAGTACCATCGGCCATGATAAAATTGAGCTTCTCCTGATCTTCTAGGGCTAAGAGGATCTGATGGTACCCCTGATAAGCGTCGAGTATGCAAATCCTCTCACATCCGGTGGTTGAGTCTACCAGCTGGTCAATTCTGGGAAGAGGATAACAATCTTTAGGGTCGGCACGATTAAGATCCCGAAAGTCTATGCAAACTCTCCACTTATTGTTGGGTTTTGCCACCAATGCCACATTAGAGAGCCAGGACGGGAATTGTACTTCCCTAACGTGGCCTGCTTTCCAAAACTGGTCCACCTCAGCTTGAATAATTTTATTTTGATTGGCCAAGAAATTTCTCTTCTTCTGCTAGACGGGTCGGGCATCAGGCAAGAGATGTAACTTATGTTCTGCTACTTCAGGCATGACCCCTGGTAATTCTTCAGTAGACCAGGCGAAGACATCTCTATTACGAGCCAAGCACTGGATCAGCTCTCCTTTAAGCTTGGGCAGTAGATCACCAGCTATACGGGTGAGACTCTTGGGGCGCTCAGGATATAGCTGGACTTCCTTCCAGGGGATGGGCTCCTCCGCTATAGGCATAGGTTCTTCTTGAATGGCATGCACGACCCCGTCCTGAGTCCTTTACGCCTTGCAAGCCTCCACTTTAACCATGTCAATATAGCATCGCCGAGAAACCCGCTGTTCTCCTTTAACTTCCTCGACCCGCTCCCCCACGGGGAACTTGATTTTCTGATGGAAGGTAGAAATAGCAGCTCGGAACTCGTGTAGGGCTGGTCGGCCCAGAATGAGGTTGTAAGAAGAGGGCAAATCTATCACGATAAAGGTACTCCTCCTAGTTCTCACTAATGGTTTGCTCCCCAAAGATATGGCCAACTTGATCTAGCCCATGGGTTTTACCTCATTACTGGTAAAATCATATAAAGAAGTAGCCACCGGCTGAAGCTCGCTGCCATTGATCTGCATCTCTTCAAAAGTAGTCCTAAATAATACATTGATAGAGCTCCCAGTGTCAACGAAGACTCAGGCCACGCGGCTATTGTCTATGACAGCCTTAATGATGAGGGCCAGTGGCATGCTCCTGACTGCATCCCACAGCATGGATCTCCAACCGGCGTTCGTGGGATTTGTTGGAGCAATCTAGGTGCCCTACGTTTTGATGTTTGGACAAAGGTTTAAATTAGGTTTATTGTTATATTTGATATGCATTGTGAGTGTGCAGGATACAGGTACAACAAGGAAAGCTCAAGTGTGATCTTGGCAAAGGAGGAAAGTCCAAGGATGAGTCTTGGCGATGTAAGTCCAAATATGTAGTCTTGGCGGTGTAAGTCCAAGTATGTAGTCTTGGAAATGTAAGTCCAAGTGTGACTTGGCAATGGATGAAGTCCCGGAGGTGAGGAGCCTCTTGGCAAAGGGAGACCCGACAATAAAGACAAGGCCGAAGGAAGCTCCAGAAGGCAAGACGTGAAGGATGGGGAGACATCCGAGGGACGCGAGGCTGATGGAGGAGGCTAGAAGGCTAGGTCTAGGTTGGTTGGGTGATGACGAGTGCTAAGTGATTGTACTCGGGGCAAAATCCTTTGGTTTTAGGGTTTACTGTAGCAGTACTGTAGCTACATTACAGTAGTGCTGTAGAGACACTGTAGCAACACTGGTACGACACTGTAGCAGTACTGTAGCAGTCGACTGGTTACTGTAGCAGTCGACTGGTAGTCGACCGTTGGGTAACGGTAGGCTTCACTTAAATGACCAGTCGACTGGTGCGTACACCAGTCGACTGGTATCGGGAAAACAGCTTAGTGTTTTGCTCTCGAGCTCTATTTAATAGAGCTCGGGGTGCTTGTGCATGGTTGACGAAATAGACTTGGTTAAAACCTATTAGAGTCTCCCAAGCCTTCGTGTGATCGATGTGCTTGTATTCAAGTGTTTGTGGCGAGGTTTCTCCACCGACAAGGAGCTTGAGCTAGCCGAAGGTTTTCTGGGGAGTCATCCACCGAAGGATCGGGATCGTCCACCTTACGGACAGCCGTGGAGTAGGAGCTTTATCTCTAAACCACGTTAAATCAACGTGTTAGGTTTGCTTTCTCTTGTTAGTATTTGTTTTTGTATTTCTGTTGTGCACTAACATTATAGGAAGCGATCAATTTGGGTGAGACACTATTCACCTCCCCTCTAGCGGGTGTCAAGGTTCCAACAAGATTTGCGTGCCCTGCCCGAATCTCTATCAGTAGGCCCTCCAGAGATCATGCCTATGTCTCGGATGGTCGCATTGCCCCGATTCTCCACTTCGCGAGCTTCTCCTTGCTCCCCGATGCGTCCTTGTGGCTGCATGCTTGGTACCCTGATCTTCTCGAGGTCTGCTTGCTTGTCCCACTGCATCGCGTCGCTCATCCATCATCTTTTGCACCTGAGGGGCTAGGGGGCAGCAGGCATAACTCCGCAGCACGATGAGAATCTCGGGCGAATTGAAAACAATCGCTGGTGGCATGTGTGTGTGACCGATGATAAGTACAATAGCACGGTCCCCAAGGCCCAAGCTGGGGGACATGGACTGCATCTATACATGGGCCCGACCGAACATCCTGACCGGGGGGGAACTCGGTCGGGCTTCTCGATCACGCGGGAGAGGTTGTGTAGGTGGTTGGGGCATTCTTCTCTCAGACTTATTTACAGAAGAAGGCGGTTTGTCTTCCTTCCTTCGCACCGCCTACGCTTCTTCCACATTGATGTAGCTAGTGGCCTTCTCCAACATCTCATCAAAATTCCTTACAAGATTTCTGATGAGGTCCCTAAATAATTCTCCCTCTGTCAGTCCATGAGAGAAGGCGCTCATGAGTATTTCTGATGTGACTAAGGGGATGTCTTGGGCCACTTGATTGAAGCACTTGATATAGCTTCTTAATGGCTCAGAGGGCCTTTGCTTGAGGGCAAACAAGCAGTGGTCAGTCTTTTGATATTTCCTACTGCTAGCAAAATGGCGCAGGAATGCAATCTTGAAATCTGAGAAGCAGGTGATGGACCCGTGTGGCAGTCCATCAAACCACTTTTGGGTAGAGCTTGATAGGGTATTTAGGAATACCCGGCATTTAACGGCATTGCTATACTGGTGTAGCAGAGCTGCATTTCTAAATTTACGAAGATGATTTTCCGGATTTGTGCTGCCATCATATTCCCCAATAGCTGGGGGCATGTACCCTTTGGGCAGTTTTTCCTCCAATATCTTGGAGGAGAAGGACACTTTCTCATCTGGCTCCACCAGATGTTCTTCACGGGAGACGATAGCCCTTCCCCAATTCGAATCCTTAGGCAGGGAACTTTCTGCCACAGAAACTTGCGGTTGCTCCTTGTGGCTATAACATACAGGATTCGGCTGATAATAACCCTGGCCGAGCTCCCTGTACAAAGCAGGGGGAAATTCTACAGGCTCCTTTCTCTTGGAACCACGATCTGAGGCATGAGCCGGGTCTTTGGAAACTTCCTGCATCTTTCGCAGTCGGGAGGCGGTAGTTTGTTTCTCAGAAGTCGTCCGCTTCTTGGCTTCTTTGAATAGCTCATATTCTCCCGCTGTCATGGTTACGTTGATTCAACCAGAATCCTCCATCTTCACGTTCCGGAACAGGTAGATGTGTTCCCACAGACGACGCCAAATTTGATCCTGTCCTGAAGCTGAGTTGGATGGAGGTCGGCTATGCTATCGTCGGCGTTGACAGAAAGTCGTGGAGATGCCTTGTCGATCTGGCACCTCCCAAAAAGGTTCCCATAGGTGGGGGGGGGGGGATGACTAGGACGATGGGGCGAGGATTCTACACACACTCAGACAGCTGCCCTCACGTTAGAGACCAAGAACCAGGGAAAAATTTCCCAGGTCAGGCCCTCCGAGGCTCAAGTCAGGTACTTTTTCCCCAGAAGCACAGTGAAAAGTACGAGAAATAAAGGACGAGTGAGTAAAGACGAGTGAGCGTACCTGCGTAAGGGAAAAAACCTCCCTCTTTATATGGTAATGGACACTTCTAGAGTCTGACGAATGTCAAAGAATGTCGGGTGTTAGGTTTTGTCTTGCGGTGAATGACATGTGGCATCTTCCTATAGGCCTGAGGAGGGCTCGGTGGGCAATGAGCCCTGGACCGTTAGTATATTCCATGACATTCGGTGATTATTCTCTAACAGGTTGTTACAATTCCCTAGCTTAATTGTCGTATAGTGCGTGTCCGCCCAGGTCTGTCACACCTGGACTAGGTCTCCATACCTGCAAACCTTTACCTGTGGGTGCAGACCTGCATTCCCTAGCCTTTGTTCGTCTTCCTGTAAATCCAGATCTATATGTCCAGGTCCGTGTATTCCGTTCTGTCTGTCCTATCTTGTAAATCCTGGCTTGTATGCCTTAGTCCGCTTATCCTGACCTGTACATCCTGGTCCGTATATTCCGTTCTGCCTGTCTTATCTTATAAATCCTGGCTTGTATACCTTAGTTCGTTTCTCCTGACCTGTACGTCCTGGTCCATGTATTCCGTTCTGCCCGTCTTATCTTACAAATCTTGACTTGTACGCCTTGGTCCATGTATTCCGTTCTGGCTGGTTTAGCTTATAAATCTTGGCTTGTATGCCTTGGTCTATGTATTCCGTTCTGCCAGTCTTATCTCGTAAACCCTGACCTATACGCCTTAGTTCGCCTATCCTAACATGTACGTCCTGGTCCATGTATTCCATTCTGTCTTTCTTAGCTTATAAATCCTGACCTGTACACCCTACCTTCTGAGTTCTTACTTGCCATGTGCCATATAGATCTGACCTTGACCATTCAGTGCTCTTGACCTTTGACCACCCCGTAGGCTGGACTTCTGACCTCCACGTAAGCATGACTTCTGACCTCCACGTGGGCTTGACCTCTAACCGCCCTATGGGCTTGACTTCTGACTGTCATGGGGGCTTAACTTCTGATCTCCCCGCGGGCTTGACCTCTGTCCACGTTAACTATCTGACCCCTTTATTATGCACCGTATCATAAGAGGAAAAAGAAAAGAGAGAGAAATAACATAAAAAAGAAAAAGAAAAATAGTTAAATTTATATAGAATAAAAAAATAGTATAAAAAAATACACCTTGTAAATAATAAAGAAATATATATCTTTTAATAAATTTAAAAATCTACATATTTTTTTTGATAAATTGTTGAAATAAAATATATATATATGTTGATTTTCATTCGCACTATATTATCTTTTATATTTGGATATTCCCTATATATTCAATATTTTCTTAAAATAAAAAAGCGATATCTGTTGTTTTTTTTTCCATTTGGCCAGTGCACTCAATGGACCAAAACCCTATCAATTTTATATTTTTTTATTAATGTCACCGTTGTTCTGTTACTGGCGCTATGTAGAACCTCAGAAACATTCAAGTTTAAGAACACTTGTATAATTATTGCGGTAATTTATGAAAAGATGTGCCTTAAATATTATATTTACCAAAAGATATGATAGTTAGAGTTATATCAAAAGGCACATATTTAGAAATTTAATTTCCAGATTATCCTTCTGTCTATCTGATAAATATCTTTTTCAATCATCATTATCCAAGCATCCAAGGTACAAATAGAATTGAAAATTATTTTGTAGTTTGGATGCACGTCCTCTCATCGTCTCTCTCCCTCCATCCCTCTGCGTGGTGTTATAAACACGAAATAAATATGAACCTCTTGCGCTTGTCATTCTTGCTCGTGCTGGTTGGTGGGATTGCAATAGACGAGTTAGGGTTTTGCGATATTGCCGTAAGAGTTTCAAGAGGAGACCAAAGGATAACTGCAGTTAAGAACGTTAGAAGAAAAGGACAAACTTCTAGCAAGAGGGAAATTAGTAGAAGAATACATGTAAAGATTTAGTCATGTATGTTATAGATTGATTGCTGAAAAATAGGGTAGTGACGGTAAAAAAAATTATAGTATTGTTGCAATGGGTGATGGAAAAAATCTTTGTTATCGTTTATTTTGGTTGTGTGGGGAATAAATATTCAACAACTCCTGCAATATGATGTAATTGAATACTTAATCGATTTAAGTGTTATTAGTTTTTGAGGTTGTTAGTTAAGTTGGGCTAACCATTTTTTATTTAGGTCTCACATTCTGTCAATGGTGGTCCAAGTTTAAAGCAAGAATTATCTACTTCAATAGGGGCCTGATATCGATGATATTCGGCCTACGTTGGGCCTGATATCATCGATATCAGGCCCAACGTGATCTTTGGTTAAAACTTTGCTTTTACATAATATTGATGTTTTCCTCGCCCAACCCTTCCTAGTGGTTTGTATTGAGCAAAATTACAAATTAATAACAATACCTGATTATGTAGTTGCAAATTTACTAAATTAGTTTGTAATTGATTTATCAGAGACGATCATCTAACTGAAGAAATTCTGAGATATGGAATACGCTTGATACAAATTCTAAATATGGAATACGCTTGATACTAAATTAATTATAGGATTCCCTGATTGAAACATAGTTCAGGTAAGATGACTAAGAAATTTAATTAAATTAAAACTAAAAATTCTTTAAAAAATTCTTTTAAAAACTTTAAAAATTATATCAAAAATTCATTTTAAAACTTTAAAAACCATTTTAAAATTTCTTTTAAAAAATTTAAAAATTATTTTAAAATTATTTTAAAAATTCTTCTAAAAATTCTTTAATATTATTTTAAAAACTTTAAAAAATATTTTAAAAACTTTAAAAATTATTTTAAAAATTCTGTAAAAATTATTTTAAAATTTCTTTAAAATTTCTTTTAAAAATTCTTTTAAATTATTTTTAAATTTTTAATCTTCTTTTCTAATTTGCAACAGTCTTTTGTTAATAGTTTAACAAACTTAAAGAGTTTATCAAGAGGAAGTGATCGTACCTCACTTACCTTGTCGATCAATCGTGTAAATGGAGAGTAGTTGCCTAGGGGGATGTAGAGTTCATTGTTACGAAATATATAAAGGAACACCAATGTGACACCATTAGGGAAAGTGTTGATCATCAAGCATGTTCTTCATCCTTTGTAGCTTCTTTTGTTGAAGAGCAATTTCTTGCTAATGAACAATACAAACCAAGTATGATTATAACAGATATAAAAGCTATGTTTGGAGTGACCATATCATACAGAAAAGCATACATAGCTCGAGAGAAAGAAGAAAGTTATTGGAGATTATTACCAAGCATATAGAGATCTTCCACTATATCTGTGTGAGTTAAGAGTCGGGGAATCACGAAACCTATGTGCACTACGGAATGAGATAGGGAACCAGTTCAAGATGTTTTGGGGTTTTGGTTTGTAGAAGAGAGTATTCTTCATCTTCGCAAATTGATTGAATTAATATCACACACCTAAGAGGCAAATATCGGGTGTTGTTGATGGCTTTGATGTGATAATTGATGCTAATGGCAATCCTCCCGCACTGCTGGAATCAAAGTTGGGTGGTGCATGGAGTGGTTTTGGGCATCTGAAGAGATTCTTTGATGTTGATCCAGTCAATGAGCATAGTATATAGACATAGCATTATATCGATAGTTAGGAAAGTATACCCATGCCCATGTTTTCTATTGCCACCACATGTCTTGTAATATGGTATAGTCATGTGATGGAGTCAGGTTTAGCATGTTTTGGGTAGCAGCAAACACAAACACTCTAATATGATCTCATAATGTGCACTCCATGCTTGAAAAACAACATGCTCATGCTCTCAAGTGGCTTTAGAACATTAACCCTAAAAGTGATGTAAGGTACACAATGCACACTTTAGTGGCGAAACACAATGCTAACCACATTGTTGAGAGATTATGCTTCAAGGAGATATGTGAACTTCCCATAAACAAGTTAATTGATAATACTAGAAGAAAGATAGCTCAATGGTTTTTTAACCGTAGGGAGGAAGTCTTGAAATGGTATGTTGTGTTGACACCTCATGCTACCAAAGAAATGGAATCAAGGAGGGAGAAAGCTAGACGATATAAAGTCCACCCCTACTCTCAATCTGAAATGGATGTCGATGTTGGAACCCCAAGGTTGTTTTGGTGTGATCAACAAGTTAAGTTAGGTCCTGTGTATTTTTAACCTTGTATCTAAGTGTGAAGGAACTTAGGAGTACAAGTAGTCGAGCGGAAGACGTAGCTAGCAAGAAGGATGACACACAGTGCGTCCGAGGGACGAGGCACTGCTGAAGAGTACACCGGAGGATGAGAAGGAAGCGTGCGGTGGTTCCGAGGGATGAGAAGTCGGAGCGAAAAACTGCTTGAGGAGTAAGAGGCGCAGCTAGAGAGAAGGTCGGCACGGGGTGCGACCGAGGGACAAAGACTGCGGATGAGTATGCTGGCGGACGATAAGGAAGCACGCGGCGATTTCGAGGGACGAGAAGCCGAAGCGGAAGCCTGCTCGAGAAGACCGGAAGTTGGGTTTAGGTAAGCCCTTTTCCGGATGGCAGAGATCACCCAAGCAAGTGGAAGACCCGATCTAAGGCGAACAGAGCCGGAGTAGAAGACCCGGGCTGAAAAAGTCAACGGGGTTGACTTTTCCCTCCAGGGCACCCGGAGCTGTCCGGGGCGCTCGGGCCCCTCCGGGGTGCCCGGAACCCTTCTAGGCACCCGGAGTTGACTTTTTGACCGGATCGAGTTTTGACTCGATCTGAACGTTAGGGGATAAAGTTTATCCCCCCAGGGCGCCCCGACCAAGGCTATAAATATAGCCTTGGTCCAGAAACTTTTCAATAACTAAAGCAATTAATTCTTTCTACACTTGTACGCTTTCTCTGTAGTTAAGCTTCTATTTTCTATGCTTCATCGCTATAAGAGGCTTCTCCACCTAAAGGAGATACTAGTGCTACTTCTTCCTTGGATTAACAACCTCCCCGGTTGTAACCAAGTAAATCTCTATGTGCCTCTTCTTTTCTTTTAATTTACTGCTTATTTATTTTATATGCAAGTGTTAGTTTAAGAAAAGTCGAGAAGAGTTTGCGTTTTATTATTTGTAGGCTATTCAACCCCCCTTCTAGCCGGCCACCCACGATCAAACAAGTGGTATCAGAGCCAAGGAGCTTTAGGAGGACTAATCGTCAATTGAAGCAAATATAATGGCCGAACCAAGCATCTACCCGCCGAAATTCGAAGGGGAATTCGCTAGCTAGAAAAAGCGAATGCAGGTATTCTTTAAAATCGATTTTGATTTAATGCTAATTATGGAATTTAGTTTTACAGCGCCGGAAGGTAAGGAGAAACACCACTGGACGAAAAAGGAGCAGACCGACTACGTGGCAAATGGCAAAGTTGAGTATCATCTACTAACCATTCTTCCGCCACAAGAAGTCAATCGAATTGGCAACTACAACTCCGCAAAGGAACTTTGGGAGAAGTTCCTTAAGCTGCACGAAGGAACTTCCGAAGCAAAACACACAAAACGGGATCTACTCCGCAACCAACTCACCAGCCTGCGACTTGGGGAAGACGAGACAATTGTGCATCTGTGTAACGACCCGGCCCTCTTGGCCCATTTGGCAACCCTCGGGTCGTCGACCGTCGGCCCTTATGTCGTCGGCCCATTTGGCGACCTCTCATGTCGTCGACCGACCCTGGCTCGTTACTTTGCTCGATGGACTTTCCACCGGTAGTGGATTTTGCCTCCCGAGTTGAACTCTAAACCTCCAGGCTTAAGTATTAGAGGTTTATGAATCACAACCAATGAGATGCATCTCCATTGGTTGCCAGATCAAACTCTAATAAGCCCGATTAGGAGTTCGAATCGAGAGACAAAAATCCGCGGTGCAGTGGAAAGTCAGTGACGCGACTAAACGTCGATTCGACGTCAATGACGGTCATGAAGTCGACTTCACTCCGAGTGACGCTAAATGGGCCAAGAGGGCCGGGTCATTACAATAAAAAGGCGATTCCGAGTGACGAGAAGCCGGAGCGGAAGCCTGCTCGAGAAGACCGAAAGTTGGGTTCGGGTGAGCCCTATACTGGATGGCAGAGATCACCCAAGCGAGTAGAAGACTCGGTCTAAGGCGAACAGAGCCTTAGCAGAAGACCCGGGCTGAAAAAAGTCAATGGGGTTGACTTTTCCCTCCAGGGCGTCCGGAGCTGTCCGGGGCGCTCGAAACCCTTCCAAGCGCCCGAAGTTGACTTTTTGACCGGATCGAGTTTTGACTCAATCTAAACGTTGGGGGATAAAGTTTATCCCCCTAGGGCGCTCGGAATCCTCAGGGCGCCTCGACCAAGGGTATAAATATAGCCTTGGTCTAGAAGTTTTTCAATAACTCAAGCAATTCATTCTTTCTACACTTGTACGCTTTCTCAGTAGTTAAGCTTCTATTTTTTACGCTTCATCGTTGTAAGAGGCTTCTCCGCCTGAAAGAGATACTAGCGCTACTTCTTCCTTAGATTAACAACCTCCCCGGTTGTAACCAAGTAAATCTCTGTGTGCCTCTTCTTTTCTTTTAATTTACTGCTTATTTATTTTATATGCAAGTGTTAGTTTAAGAAAAGTCGAGAAGGGTTAGCGTTTTATTATTTGCAGGCTATTCAACCCCCCTTCTAGCCGACCACCTGCGATCCAACAGTAGAGACATGGGATGCTTCATACATTGTTGATTCGGAGATAAAATATTGTAACTGCGGGGAGTTTCAAATTTCAGGATTGCCTTGCTCACATATAATTGCCGTCATCATTCACCGGAACATGGATACACTCCCATATTGTAAACATTATTTTCATTCACAGAATTAGAATGCAACATACATGGATCGTATTTATCCCTATCGAAGCAAGGAGTTTTGGCCTAGGGGAGTAAACAACATTATAGTTCTATGTCCCCGTAGCCTTTGTGAAGCCGTGTAGGCGAAAGAAGGCAAGGATCGAGTCGAAACATACTGGGAAGGTAAAAATCAAATGCAGCAGCTGCAAACAACTGGGTCATAATCGGAGGACCTGTAAAATGCCACCAGCCCCTGGGTCTTGACTTGTAAATTGGAGGAGTTGATTCATGTGTTTTGTATGTAGTACATACATAGAATTGTAAGTAAAATAGGTGTGGAAAGTGATGTTACTATTGTATCATTTTATGTAGTATTTATTTTATAATACAGTGTTATTGTATGTATGAGAAGTGTAAACCATCACCTGCAAGGTAGAACTAATAATTCACACCATATATCCATTTTATAAAATAAAAACGCACTACCAGTTGTGAATATTTAGAAACATAATAGGTTTAGCATATCTCTGCATTTCAATTCAACATGAAGGAGTTTGTAATTTCAAATTCATGTAAATATGGTTTGAAATATAAATGAGTTAAAACTTAGATAAAGGGATTGTAGTGATACTTGAAAAATATAATTGGATAGCGGTTCTCGTTCATTGAAAAAGAAAACAGGTCCATTGTTCTGTGCCAATTGGCACAAAGCAAGACCTTCTTAACCAGGGGTATAAATAAGTTTTGACACCAGATATAGCTCCTCCCACCTCAAACCTTCACAGTGAACGTGGTTTCAGGTAAATCCAAGTAGGGGAGGGCCATCAATGGGTTTTGGTCAAAACCCACTCATGGACCTAGACATCTCTGATTGGACTCATTTAGTTCGAGTGGGATTCTGATATTTCAAGCACTCCAACGGTGCTAGCAATTCATGATTTACAGCTCTATAGGTGTGGTAGAAAGTGTTGCAAAAAAAAAAATGCAACCTCTGTTGGGCTTGATATGAGAGAATATCAGACCCAACGTGGGCCTGATATGAGAGAATATCATGCCCAACGTGGGCCTGATATGAGAGCATATCAGGCCCAATGTGGGCGTGATAGGTTTCATTTCAGAAAACATGATTCTATCTACCCCTTCTATAAACTCAAAATGTGCTACCATGGTCCTTATCAAAATAATAAAATAAAATTAAATTAAAAGGTGCTTCCATAGGGTTGACGTTTATAGCATGGGCTACCATAGGGTTTAAGTCTACAACATGGGGAGTGAGATACAGCTAATAGTATTATAACATACCTTGACTCTCTACCTCATATTTGACCTAAAAATAAAATGGTGGTTGTTGGTTCCCCTAACTGAAAATTTGAGGAAACAAAAATCAGATATGAATTACAAATTTTGAATAACTAGAATAAATTCAAAAAATATATGAGTACTAATACACACACACACACATATATCATTAAAAAGAAAAGAGGTGCACCGTTCCGTGCCAAATGGCACAGAGCAAGAACTTCTAATCCAGTGTGTATAAATATATTTTAACACCATATATAGCTCCTCCCACCTCAAACCTTCACAGGGAATGTGGTTTCAGGTAAATCCAAGTAGGGGAGGGCCATCAGTGGGTTTTGGTCAAAATCCACTGATGGACTAGACACCTCTGATTGGACTCATTTTAGTTCAAGTGAGATTCTGGCATTTCGTGCACTCCAACGGTGCTAGCAATTCATGATTTAAAGCTCTGTAGGTGTGGTAGCAAGTATCGAAAAAAAAATACCTCCGTTGGGCCTGATATGAGAGCATATCAGGCCCAACGTGGGCCTGGTATGGTCTCCTTTTAAAAAACTTGATTCTATATCCCTCTTCCATAAACTTTAAACGTGCTACCATGGACCTTATTAAAAAAGTAAATAAAATAAATTTAAAAGGTGCTCTAATAGGGTTTAAGTCTACAGCACGGGGAGTCAGATAAGGGTAATAGTATCGTAACATACCTTTACTCTCTACCTCATATTTGACTTAAAATAAAATGGTGGTTATTGTTCTCCAAACTACAAAAACATTGTTTTAAATTTATAGCTCCTCCCCACTCAAACCTTCTTATTGAACAAGAATATGAGGAAATAAAAAATCATATATATATATATATATATATATATGCACCGTTTCGTGCCAAGTGGCACGGAGCAAGACCTTCTTGTCCAGAGGGTATAAATAAGGTTTGAAACCATATATACCATCTCCCCACTCAGACCTTCTCAGGGAAAGTGATTTCAGGTATGGTCTCCTTTCAAATAACTTGAATCTATATCCCCCTTCTATAAACTCTAAACGTGCTACCATAGACCTTATTAAAAAAGTAAATAAAATAAATTTAAAAGGTAATCAAATATCAGATATAAATTATAATTTTTTATTAACTAGAATAAATTCAGATCATATATATATATATATATATATATATATATATATATATATATATATATATATATATATATATATATATATGAAAAAGAAAAGAAGAAAGAAGTTGCATTGTAAATGAGACCTTCTTATCACATTATAAATAAGGTTTGCCGCCATATATACCATCTCCTCACTCAGACCTTTATAGGGAAAATGATTTCAGGTAAATCCAAGTAGGGGAGGGTCATCAGTGAGTTTTGGTTAAAATCCACTGATGGACCTAGACACCTCTGATTAGACTCATTTCAGTTCGAGTGGGATTCTGACATTTCAAGCACTCCAACGGTGCTAGCAATTCATGATTTAAAGCTCTGTAGGTGTTGTAGCAAGTATTGAAAAAAAATCAACCTCTGTTAAGCCTGATATGAGAGCATATAAGGCCCAACGTGGGCCTGGTATGGTCTCCTTTCAAAAAACTTGATTGTATATCCCCCTTCTATAAAACAGTAAACGTGATACTATGGTTATTATTAAAAAAAATTAAATAAAATAAATTTAAAAGGTAATAGAGGTGCACTGTTCCGTGCCAAGTGGCATGGAGCAAGACCTTCTTATCCAGGGGGTATAAAAAAGGTTTGACATGATATATACCATCTCCCCACTCAGACCTTCACAGGAAAACTGATTTCAGGTAAATCCAAGTAGGGGAGGGCCATCAGTGGATTTTGGTCAAAATCCACTGATGGATCTAGACACCTCTGATTGGACTCATTTCTGTTCGAGTGAGATTTTGACATTTCAAGCACTTCAACGGTGCTAGAAATTCATGATTTAAAGCTCTGTAGGTGTTGTAGCAAGTATTGAAAAAAAACCAACCTCTGTTGGACCTGGTATGGTCTCCTTTCAAAAAACTTGATTCTATATCCCCCTTCTATAAAACAGTAAACATGCTACTATGATCCTTATTAAAAAAAAATTAAATAAATAAATTTAAAAGGTAATCAAATATCAGATATAAATTATAATTTTTTATTAACTAGAATAAATTCAGATAATATATATATATATATATATATATATATATATATATATATATATATATATATATATATATATATATATATATATATATATATATATATTGAAAAAAATTATTCAATTCATATTAGCGCAAAGATAGGATTGTCCTGTACTCTAATCCAATTAAATAATATACCATATCTTTCCACTCAGACCTTCTCAGGGAAAGTGATTTCAGGTAAATCCAAGTAGGGGAGGGCCATCAGTGGATTTTGGTTAAAACCTATTGATTGGGCCTATTTCAGTTCGAGTGGGATTCTGACATTTCAAGCACTCCAACGATGCTAGCAATTCATGATTTAAAGCTCTGTAGGTGTTGTAGCAAGTATTGAAAAAAAATCAGCCTATATTGGGCCTAATATGAGACCATATCAGGCCCAACATGGGCCTGGTATGGTCTCCTTTCAAAAAACTTAATTCTATATCCCCCTTCCATAAAACAGTAAACAGCATGGCCTATTACACAATTTTAATTTGATTCACCATAATTTTAATTTACACAAACAGCAAATCATTACAAGAATAGTCTATTACAAATTTTCAATATCTACAGTTTAAAGTTTTTGTCAGACATGATTTTATGTCCAAGTCTAAATCTATAAGCTCTCATATCAGCTTGTGTAAAGTCTACAGATCTCTGAAACATCAAACTCTCTGCATAGCGCATCATAAAAAAAGCACAATCTAACCTACAAAACAGAAGTAGTATTATAATTGTGTGAGTCTATTATGAACCAAAGATGATGGAACATACACAAATACTTACGATTTTCTTTGTGTGGGCCCATTAACTTGAATCATTTTTAACTCTCTCCCGGAGAAAGGTGCTAATCCTTTATGCCATATGTGATAGTATGACCAGTTTAACTCCTTAAAGAACAACACCTACATATAACAGATAATAGTATTTAATACATAACCAATGCTTATTGTATATAAGAAATGTGATACTTACAGTTTGATCAAAAACAACAGTGTAATTTTCTGTGATGCCAAGAGAGTTATAATGAATTATTTGACATACCTTCAGGTCCATGACCATTAGATGCCAATGATCATCTTCATTGTTTAGAGGACAGAAAATATATCTAATAGGCTTGTTCTCATCAGTTTTTGCACTTTGTTTCAATGCATCCACGTGCATCATTCCAAACAATTCCCATGCAAACAAGATAGCTTATGAGTTGACTGCATCCAATCTATATTAAAAACAATTTACAATGAGATAAGAGACATACTCGAAATCCAACCTCACAAAATATGGATGGGTGGTACGGTGAGTTAGAGTTTTTGGCTTCATTAGCAAGAATAGCCCAATAAACATTTATGCACTCCCCATTGGTGTATTGCGTCCAATTAAATATTGTCATAAAAGATTGTATAACTTTAAAGAAAGTATCATTTGTCCATATTGGATGCACCATCACCCTACACACAAGGATACAGACAATGGTATTTAATAAATTTAAAGTATATTAAATATTATTAAAAACTCCAATAATAATCATTCGTTGACATGTGGTTTAAGTATTTACGCTGCCAACTACTTTACCTTAACTGACTGAGCTTCAATAATGCATCAGCTATCACACCATCTTTACTCTTCTTAAAAAATGTCTTCAATTGCTGAGATAATTAAATACTACTATGTCATTAAGGATTATAAAATAACGACTTACATACTCTTGACCGTACCTTCAATATTTTGGTCTTGATCTTGTTAAGTTCATCACATTTTATTTCTATATGTGATGAACTTATATCTTCGGTCTTTGATGGTGCAGGAGCATCTAGTTCAACAACCAGAACAATCTGTTTGCCTTTTTTTTGTACTATCTGATATAAAACTTCTTTGAGTTCTCTTTCTTTTGGGGCCTACACGAAAATTAGGTGGTAGTCTAGGCAAATTAGGGTCTATGCCTTCTAATGCTCGTGGCTCCCTTGATATCTTGCTTTGTATGACTTGTTGGAGCTCTTTAATTTTATTTTCTGCATCGGCTATGATTTTGTCCACATTTAAAATTCTGTTATCCACATCAGAATTGATAGTGTCACCCTTGTTGCCACTCATATCCCGGTCCTTATGCAGTTCACTTATTTGTAGATCTTTTTCTTTAAGCATAAAATCCATCTCAGCAATTATAATATCCCTTGCTGCTAAGAGACTATCCTTTTTATCTATGACCATTGCCAGGTTTTTATTAGCTTCCTCCAAACTCTTAGTAGCTTTATGTAATTCTTACTTTAAACTTCAATTTGTTCTCTCTTTTCCGTGCATTGACTACAAGCTACTGTATCTACACACTGCAATATACCTTGTTCGGCTTGCTGTGAAAATCCTTGGCCAACCAACTCAAGCGATTCATTTGGCGGAGCTTAGTTTGGTAGTAAATTCAACTCTGACTCTGTCGGAATTAAATCTAATAAAATTTTATCTGCATTTACACAGTCTATCATTTTGACTGTGTCAACATAATAATTGGGTCAACTCCACCGTAGTATTCTTGGTAATTTTTCAGGATGGTCTGGATGAATAATGCTGATGTGCTCACACACCCATACCTACAATATGATTATACAAAAAAATCATATTCATTAACAATATCATGATATATATTTAATTGGACTTATAGCCAAAATATTTGGAAATCCCTTGAGCAAGGGAGCCTTGGGCGTTGAATCAACAACCTGTGGTTTTGGTCTCAATGTAAGCTGCAAGCCAATGGAGTTTAATTGAGGAACCATGAAACTATATACTGCATTACACCAGTTGAACCTAGCTAAGTTGTCAAAATCATCTACACAGTCAATTAGGGAGAGAACAGATAATCTAAGAACACTGCTACTACCATAAAAGAGAACAGTTACAAAAAATACAAGATATACAGCTGACAGTACAGCTTGACATTTGATCTCGACTTCATAATCAATTTCTCCAACTGTTTGGTAGAACAATCTGAATCTTGTAAAAACTCCATGTACAGTGCGCTGGAGGCCTCATTTAAATTGAGACGAACTATCTCTCCATTGTCGGGTAGGCCAAGAATCAGTGCCACATCTACCTTTGTAAAATTCATTTTCTTCCCATGGAAGATATAGTTTTGTTCTCCTGATCCCAATTATCAAACATATTCTGGACCTGAGCTCTTATAAAAGAACTATTAGGGAGGTCGAGGATCCATGAAAAAGGTGTGCCTCGAATCTTTTGTTCTTGTTCTATAGTCGGTTTAACAGAAGAAATAAATTTTATGAAGTGACAAATGGTACTTTTCCAGTTCATTCTTTTATTCTTCCTTTATTGACATAACTTGGATAAATTGGTCGATCAACACTCACACTTGTCAATGCCTATTTTGTAGCCATTGCCAACCTAGATAACGTATAACCACACACAGAAAATAACGCTTAGATTCCGTAATAATGACTATGCTCTTATTCTAACATGTCCATAATATTAACACAAACCCTAGGTGAAACCCTTAAAGAAAGAACCACTAAATGAGCAACAGTGCTACGTACGAAAATGAATCTATCACACCGGTGATGGTAGAGTCACGCCTCGAATGGAGTTACGTAGAATGCCTTCGAGCAGACGATGACGGCCGAAGCAGGAGAGTGCGCGCTTTTGCTATGAGTGAAATGTGGGCCTGATATCCCATATTTTTTAATTTATTCGACTCTATTGATTTGTTTGATTAATTATTATTATTTTTAATAATAGTCATTACTATTATCAAGCCCACGTTGGGCCTGATATGGTATCATATCAGGTCCAACAGAGGCTAATTTTTTTTGCAAAACTTCCTGCCACACACACACACACACACACACACACACACACACACACACACACACACACACACACACATATATATATATACACACACACACACACATTATTACTCATAACTTATCTGAATTTAGGAGAACCAACAATCACCATTGTATTTTTAAGAAAAATGCTAAGTAGAGATTAAGGGCCACGTTGGGTCTGATATACTCTCATATCATGCCCACGTTGGGCTTGATATTCTCTCATATCAAGCCCATGTTGGGCCTGATATGCTCTCATATCAGGCCCAACAGAGGATAATTTTTTTTTAATACTTGCTATAACACCAACAGAGCTTTAAATCATGAATTGCTAGCACCATTGGAGTGCTTGAAATGTCAGAATCCCACTTGAACTGAAATGGGTCGATTCAGAGGTGTCAAGGTCCATCAGTGGGTTTTGACCAAAACCCACTGATGGCCCTCCCCTACTTAGATTTACCTGAAATCACTTTCCCTGTAAAGGTCTGGGTGGGGAGATGATATATATGGTGTCAAACCTTATTTATACCCCCTGGATAAGAAGGTCTTGCTCTGTGCCACTTGGCACGGAACGGTGCACCTCTTTTCTTTTTTCAATGATATACTGTCTTATGATCTGAATTTATTCTAGTTAATAAAAAATTATAATTTATATCTGATTTTTTATTTCTTCATATTCTCGTTCAATAAGAAGGTTTGAGTGGGGAGGAGCTATAAATTTAAAACAATGCTTTTGTAGTTTAGAGAACAACAGCCACCATTTTATTTTTAAGTCAAATATGAGGTAGAGAGTAAAGGTATGTTATGATACTATTAGCCATATCGACTCCTCGTGCTGTAGACTTAAACCCTATTGGAGCACCTTTTAAATTTATTTTATTTACTTTTTTTTAATAAGGTCCATGGTAGCACGTTTAGAGTTTATGGAAGGGAGATATAGAATCAAGTTTTTTGAAAGATGACCATACCAGGCCTGTTGGAGTGTATACTTAAAAGTTTAGCTTTTGTACACATTTATTTTGAAATAAAGAATCACATTGGTCAAATGTTTACATTTATTTGTTAAATGTAATTATTCAATTAATTTATATAGTAGATAACATGGAGTGTGGAGTCACACTTAAAAGATCATGTTGTCGGTTCTCTATAAATTATAAACAGCTGCTCACGACTAAGATGGAAAGGAACAAACCATCAGAATAGACGTAGTGTAATTAAGTATTAGTTTATCTTGACTAATAAACTACACTGATACACTTTAAGTGTATTGAGTAGGATCATTTAGGTAAGTTCTTTTTATACTGACTTAGTAAAAGAACTAGACCTTAGTTATTATGGAAGTGTGTGCTCTTAATCCTAATATAATAACAAGCATGTATATTTAATATTTATTGCTTTGACTTATCAAAGGGTGAGGTTTAGCTCGATAAATCAATATGCCCGATAAGTTGGGAAATGATATTACTTATAGTATGTGTTATTGATTATAGAAGGAATCTGTGTCCTAGTCATCTAGGTTGAGAATGTCCCCAAGAGGAGCTCATAATGATTGCCATGTTAAACCCTGCAGGTGGACCTAGTCCAACATGACAATAAAGTTGAGTGGTACTACTCTTGGAGCTAGATATTAATTAAATGAGTTGTCAGTAACTCACTTAATTAGTGGGCATTCGTAATCTTAAACACAGGGAGACTAACACACTCATGATAAGAAGGAGCCCATAATGTAATTTGGGATTGGTGCGGTAGTGCGGTAATAACTTTCTAGTGGAATGAGTTATTATCGATGAACTTGAGTTGTGTGCTAGGGGCGAGCACGGGATACTCGAGCTCATCGAAAGGCCAAAACTAATTTCTCCTCTAGGTTCCTGTTGTAGCCTCAATAAAGCCTCAAGTCCATCCAAAGAAAAGCCTTCTTGGTGTCCAAGAAGGGGTCGGTTCATTGCTTGGTGACCAAGCAATGGCCAGCCACATATTCTCTAGAAGTGGGGGGGCCAGCCGCAATATTTAAATTAGGAAGGTTGTTTTTGAATTTTTAAATTTCCTCAGATATTTACAATTTGTAAAAAGAGAGATTTTAAAAATTTATAAAATTTTCTTAATTTAAATTAGGCCACAAGGTTTTAAAAGAGAGTTGTAAAATTTATAAAACTTTCTTTTAAAAAAATAAATATTATTAGAGATGTTTTAAATTTTAAAACTTGGTTTTAAATTTTAAAACTTTCCTTTTAATATCCACATTAGAAAAAAAGAGAGTTTGCAAAATTTTATTAGAAGTTTTCTTCTTATAAAATTTTATAAAAAATTTTTCTTTCTTCCCCTTTTAATAAGTGGCCGACCAGCTTGCTTGGTGCCCAAGCAAGGGGCCGGTCAAATAGTTATTTAATTAATAAATCAATCTAGGATTGATTAATTAAAAGGAAAGAAAAATAAAAAATTAAAAGGAAATAGGAATGAGTCTAATTTTTATAAAACTCTTTCCATAATTTTCCGTTGGGAAACTAATATAAAAAGGGGGGAAGGGGAGGCCTTGAAAAATATAACAATTGATATTGTATTGTTGGAGATCATCAAGTGGCCGGCCCCTCTCCCTCTCTTCCCTTTGCTCTCTTTTGCTCCTTTGTGGTGGTGGTGGCCGAATTCTAGAGAAGGAGGAGAAGCTTTCCGGGTGGTGTTCATCTTGGAGGATCGTCGCCCACACGACGTCTAAGAGGAGGCGAGGGATACGACAAAAGATCTCGAGGTTTTTAGCATACAAGGAAGAGGTATAACTAGTATTTAATTTCCGCATCATACTAGTTAATTTTTCTTTGTATAAATACCAAATACAAGAGGCATTCGATTCTTATTTTTTGAATTTAATTTCGATGTTGTGTTCTTTTTCTTTTTTCCTTGTGATTTGATTGTTCCTTTTGGTTAACCTAGAGTTATATAAGGAAATTAAATATTAACTTTCCTTAAAAGGCTTTGTCTAGTCGGTGGTGGTTGCTCCCATATCCAAGAAGGCCAAGTGCCTCGCCATGCAGTACTGGAAGCCAATTTTGGAAAATAATATTTAATTAAATTTATAACCTAGGTGATTTGGATCAAACGTGTTAAGTTCCGCAGGAGATCCAAATCTAAACCTAAAAGAACATATAAGTTAAACTTGGAATCAAACGTGTTAAGTTCCGCAGGAGATACAAGTTTAACTTAAAAGAACACATGGTAGCTAGGAAAGGTTCAAATCACGTACAAAATTTTGTACAGTGGAGCCATTGGGTTTTCCGAGTAGCAACTAACATGTTTTTCCTTTGTATTTGGTATTAGCTTAATTATGCACATGTCATACATAATTTAGGCAGGTTAATAGTAGGATGTGCTAACTTTGTGGATGCAGGATCCAACTATTATGGCTTATAGTTATTATGTGTGTGATTGGACCCTTGGACATGTCAAGGGCATTTATTATGTGTGCATGATTGTATTATAAAATATAGCAGGAGTTGTATTTAGTTTTATTAGGATTTTTTTTTGATCTAGATACATGTACATTCCTTTTATGGAATATAGGATTGATGGATGTAAATTTTATTTTATGATCGATATAGTTTACATGTACATTCCTTCGAGGAATATATGATCGAAAAATGTAAAATTCTATTTATGTCGCGGATCAAATCTTACAAGGCGTGGAACCTTTTAAGGATCAGAGTGGCACAGCGGAACAAGGAGCAAGATGGATGCGACAACTAGACCCGGTGGCGGTGGCCAAAGATGGCAGTAGCTAGGGATGGCGACACACGGAGGACAACAATAGATAAAAGCCATAATAGTTGAAAATTAATTTTTCTATTTATTGCTTTTGTATTGTGCTGTGTGTGAATGTTAGTGTACATGTTTAGTAGGCTAGCATCATCAAAATTCCTCACTTTAAATAACTAAGTGGGAGAGAAATTATTTTAGTGAATTCCACAGTCTCCATTACTGGTTTGTAAGTGATGCAAACAAACTTACGCATTGGTTCTGAGTGCCTTCCTCCATATCGGATGAGTTTGTTTGCGGATCACTAGACCAAACTTCCATTTCGGATGACTATAGGAAATTAATTAAGAGTGTGTGATCTTCCCCATTGGAAGGGGCACAATCTTATTAATAGACTTAGTGTCAAGTAATGGTATACACTTAGGCACGTCTAATAGTATCCTCCCCATCGGAGTCACTGCTATTATTTGTGTGACCAAAGGAAACCAACTATTAATTTTATTTTTCAAAAAGTTAGGTTGACAAGATAATAAAATTAATGGGATATACCCTCCTTTTACAAATGTTGAATTTGTATACATCCACACTATCGTGGCATGCAAAATTCACGGTGTTTTAAGGTGTTGGTTAATTTAAAATAGTATTGTTTGAGGAATCAATATTATTCTAAATTTAGAGTTCTGACCAAAATTTATTTTGTGATTCTTAGGATGACTTTCAACCCACTGGCCATTATTCTAAAAGAAAACAGACTTACTAGTCCAACTATATAGATTGGAAAAACCGACATTGTTTTAACTCGAGGGCTATAAGTTTGTCTTGTGGAGGATGCCCGAAACACCTAGCAATGATTCTACCCGAGAGATTCAACATCATAGTAAATGGGTAAAAGCTGATGAGATGTGTTACATCTTGGCTTCGATGTCAAATGTATTGCAACATCAACATCGGGACTTACCAACACTATGATATAATGAACAATCTCAAGGAACTCTTCGGACATCGAGAGTCGCAGGCAAGAGCAATGAGAATGACCACCATGTGAGGGACTCCGTGAGGGATCATATTCTCAAGATGATAGCTTACTTAAACGAAATACAAGTTCTTGGAGGAAATTGATGGGAAACCCAGGTCGATATCATCCTCCAAGCGCGCCAAGTTTGCATTTTTGCCGAACTATAATATGAATAAAAGGATGTATTCATTGGCAGGAACACCTCGTCAGGAGAGGTTGTTTCACAACATTCTCAAATTCACTATCTTGAAATGGTTCTACTTGTCGAAAGGCAAGAAGAAGAAGAAACAAATCTGGTCAGAAAGAAGGTGAATAAACCTCAGTGGGACAAAATTCGGAATAAAGAAGAGAAGGCAAGTGCTTTATTTCAGACGAGGCGGAATGTCCTCGTAGGGAAGAACAATAAGGTATATCTCATACTCTAGTAGTTGAAACATGTTTAGCGGTGTTATCTACAGACTGGTGTGTAGATCAGGAGTCCTGATCATGTCGCACTTCTTTGCGGGGTTCCAAACCGCGACTATTTGATAGAGAGATCACATGGGCAATGCTACTAAGGTGGTGGCTGTTGTAGTGGGAGACGTCTACTTATCATTTGATAGGAATAGGAAATTGGTTTTAATGAATTGTCTTTATGTACCCAGTTTTAGAAAGAATTTAATTTCAGTTTCTAAACTGTATTTGGATGGATATTCAGTTTCCTTTAGTAACAATGTGGTTATAAAGAGAAATAAAGTGATTATCTGTTCTGGTGCATTGGTTGGCAATTTATATACTTTAAATCCAATTTCTCCCACAAAGCAAAATATGGAAATTAATAACACATCTTCTAACTCTAATAAGAGAAAAGAACCTTCGGAAATAAACCAAACACATCTTTGGCATCTAAGGCTTGGTCATATTAACTTAAGTAGGATAGCTGATGGACTCTTGGGTCCATTAGAGTTGGAAAACTTTCCAACGTGTGAATCCTACTTGGAAGGTAAGATGACCAAGAGACCTTTTAAGGCCAAGGGGTATAGAGCCAAAGAAGCATTAGAATTGGTTCATTCTGATTTGTGTGGTCCTATGTCTATCCAGGCTAGAGGTGACTTTGAATATTTTGTCTCTTTTATAGACGATTATTCAAGATATGGATACATTTACCTAATGCGCCACAAGTCTGAGTGCTTTGATAAGTTCAAAGAGTACAAGGCTGATGCGGAGAAATGTCTAGGAAAAAGTATCAAGACATTACGGTCTGATCGTGGTGGCGAATACCTCTTAGGAGAGTTTAGGAATTACTTATCAGAGGTTGGGATTCAATCCTAATTATCCGCACCTGGTACACCGCAACAGAATGGTGTGGCAGAACGAAGGAATAGGACTCTTATGGAGATAGTTAGATCGATGATGAGTTATTCAGAATTACCAAATTCGTTTTGGGGATACGCTGTGTACATTTTGAACTTAGTACCTTCTAAATCAGTATCTTCTACTCCCGAGAAATGGAATAAGCGAGTCAGCCTACATATATCGATTGGGGTAGTCCGCATGTGAAACAAAATCTTGATAAGTTAGAATCTCGTCTGAGTTCGTATGTTTGTGGGTATCCCGAGGAAAGTTTATTTTATAGTCCTAAGACAGAAGGTCATTGTTAGCACCAATGCCGTTTTAGAAGAAGAATATATAATGGATCACCATGAGTAAAATTGTTCTAGAAGAACTTAGAGAAGACACGTCCCAACATTACAAGATGAAGTACCACAAGCAACATGTGTCACACATTCACACTGATACACAGACAGTGCCTCATCGTAGTGGAGGGTTGTAAGGCAGCGGCAGAGATTCATGTTTTAGGTGAGTCTTGGACTTGATCCGTGTAAACATGAACCGGATCCTGACATATGATGAAGCACTCCAAGATATAGATGCAATCTTGGCAAAGACAATGAATTCGAAATAGAATCTATGTATTCTAATAAGGGGAGCTTATAGAACCACCGATGGTATAAAAGTCATTGGATGCAAGTGGATTTATAAAAGGAAAAGAGGAGGGGAAGGTAGAAACCTTCAAAGCAAGGCTTAATGATAAAGAGAGAATCGATTATGAGGAGACCTTTTCGCCGGAAGCTATGCTTAAGTCTATCAGAGATACTCTTATCCATTGCGCCTCATATGGATTATGAGATTTGGCAAATGGATGTCAAGCTTTCTTAATGGAAGTCTTGAAGAAAACATCCATATGAAGCAACCGTAAGGGTTCATTGAAAAGGGAAAGAGCATCTAGTGTGCAAGCTTAAGCGGTCCATTTATGGATGAAGCAAGCTTCAAGATCTTGGAACATCCGGTTTAATAAAGTAATCCGTATATGGATTTATTCAGGTCCGGATGAGTCTTGTATACAAGAATGTAGTGAAAACATGGTGGTATTTCTTGTACTATCGTAGATGATATTTTGTTAATTGGCAACAATGTCAAGGTATTATCGGACATAAGGGTATGGTTGTCCAAACAATTTAATATGAAGGACTTAGGAGAATGTGCACACATCCTTGGGATCAAAGTTATAAGGATCGAGAAAAGAATGTTGTGCCTATCCCAAGCTTTATATATAGATACAATCCTTGCTCGTTTTAGCATGCAAAACTCCAAGAAAGGTTTCTTACCTTTAGGCATGGAGTAGCCTTATCTAAAGAGATGTCTCCAAAAACATCAAAGGAGATTGAGGACATGAAGGCAGTTCCTTATGCTTGGGTAGGAAGCCTTATGTATGCAATGTTGTACGAGACGATATCTGCTTTCAGTGGGCATGGTTAGCGAGATATCAGAAGCCCCGAACAAGGACATTGGTTGATATATAAAAGTACCGAGAAGGACTAGAGATTATATGCTAGTTTACCAAGCGGCGATTTACTCCTGTGGGTTACATTCTTGACTTCAATCGATAGGGACAACAAGTCTACATCGGGCTATGTGTTTACTTTAGGAGGTGGAGCCATTGCATGGAAGAGTGTTGATGCCTCGGACTCAACCATGGAGGTAGTATGTGGCGGCCTTTGAGGCGCAAGAAGGTCTCGGGAACTTTCTAATGGACTTAGATGTGATTCTGGTTTACCCAAGATCGTCACAATTTATTGTGATAATAGTGGCGAGTACTCGAAGGAACCATGAGCCCATAAGGCAAGTAAACATATAGCGCAAGTACCACCTGATACGAGACATCATCAAGCGAGGAGAAGTTGTCGCCAAGATAGCATCAGCAGATAACTGGCAGATCCTTACACTAAGGCCCTTCCGGAAAGCTTTTGATCGGCATGTGGAGGATGGGAATCAGATGTATGGCAACAGATATGGCAGCTTAGACTTTTAGTATAAGTGGGAGATTGTTGGAGTGTATACTAAAAGTTTAGCTTTTGTACACATTTATTTTGAAATAAAGAATCACATTGGTCAAATGTTTACATTTATTTGTTAAATGTAATTGTTCAATTAATTTATATAGTAGATAACATGGAGTGTGGAGTCACACTTAGAAGATCATGTTGTCGGTTCTCTATAAATTATAAACAGTTGCTCACGACTAAGATGGAAAGGAACAAACCATCAGAATAGACGTAGTGTAATTAAGTATTAGTTTATCTTGACTAATAAATTACACTGATACACTTTAAGTGTATTGAGTAGGATCATTTAGGTAAGTTCTTTTTGTACTGACTTAGTAAAAGAACTAGACCTTAGTTATTATGGAAGTGTGTGCTCTTAATCCTAATATAATAACAAGCATGTATATTTAATATTTATTTCTTTGACTTATCAAAGGGTGAGGTTTAGCTCGATAAATCAATATGCCCGATAAGTTGGGAAATGATATTACTTATAGTATGTGTTGTTGATTATAGAAGGAATCTGTGTCCTAGTCATCTAGGTTGAGAATGCCCCCAAGAGGAGCTCATAAGGATTGTCATGTTAAACCCTGCAGGTGGACCTAGTCCAACATGACAATAAAGTTGAGTGATACTACTCTTGGAGCTAGATATTAATTAAATGAGTTGCAGTAACTCACTTAATTAGTGGGCATTCGTAATCTTAAACACAGGGAGACTAACACACTCATGATAAGAAGGAGCCCATAATGTAATTTGGGATTGGTGTGGTAGTGCGGTAATAACTTTCTAGTGGAATGAGTTATTATCGATGAACTTGAGTTGTGTGCTCGGGGCGAGCACGGGATGCTCGAGCTCATCGGAAGGCCAAAATCAATTTCTCCTCTAGGTCCCTGTTGTAGCCTCAATAAAGCCTCAAGTTCATCCAAAGAAAAGACTTCTTGGTGCCCAAGAAGGGGTCGGTTCATTGCTTGGTGACCAAGCAATGGCCAGCCACATATTCTTTAGAAGTGGTCGGCCCTTGCCGTAATATTTAAATTAGGAAGGTTGTTTTTGAATTTTTAAATTTCCTCAGATATTTACAATTTGTAAAAAGAGAGATTTTAAAAATTTATAAAATTTTCCTAATTTAAATTAGGCCACAAGGTTTTAAAAGAGAGTTGTAAAATTTATAAAACTTTCTTTTAAAAAGAAATATTATTAGAGATGTTTTAAATTTTAAAACTTGGTTTTAAATTTTAAAACTTTCCTTTTGATATCCACATTAGAAAAAAAAAAAAAGAGTTTGTAAAATTTTATTAGAATTTTATAAAAAAATTTTCTTTCTTTCCCTTTTAATAAGTGGCCGACCACCTTGCTTGGTGCCCAAGCAAGGGGTCGATCAAATAATTAAACATCAACAAATAGTTGTTTAATTAATAAATCAATCTAGGATTGATTAATTAAAAGGAAAAAAATTAAAAGGAAATAGGAATGAGTCTAATTTTTATAAAACTCTTTCCATAATTTTCCGTTGGGAAACTAATATAAAAAGGGGGGAAGGGGAGGCCTTGAAAAATATAACAATTGATATTGTGTTGTTGGAGATCATCAAGTGGCCGGCCCCTCTCCCTCTCTTCCCTTTGCTTTCTTTTGCTCCTTTGTGGTGGTGGTGGCCGAATTCTAGAGAAGGAGGAAAAGCTTTCCGGGTGGTGTTCATCTTGGAGGATCGTCGCCCACACGACTTATAAGAGGAGGCGAGGGATACGGCAGAAGATCTCGAGGTTTTTAGCATATAAGGAATAGGTATAACTAGTATTTAATTTCCGCATCATACTAGTTAATTTTTCTTTGTATAAATACCAAATACAAGAGGCATTCGATTCTTGTTTTTCAAATTTAATTTCAATGTTGTGTTCTTTTAAGTCAAATATGAGGTAGAGAGTAAAGGTATGTTATGATACTATTAGCCATATCGACTCCTCGTGCTGTAGACTTAAACCCTATTGGAGCACCTTTTAAATTTATTTTATTTACTTTTTTTTAATAAGGTCCATGGTAGCACGTTTAGAGTTTATGGAAGGGAGATATAGAATCAAGTTTTTTGAAAGAAGACCATATCAGGCCCACGTTGGGCCTGATATACTCTCATATCAGGCCCACGTTGGGCCTGATATGCTCTCATATCAGGCCCAATAGAGGCTGATTTTTTATTTTATTTTCCCAATACGTGCTACCACACCTACTGTAACGACCCAATTTTCCTCATTAGGAGTTCTAAAAGTTCTTAAAAATATTTAGAAATACTTTAGAAAAATTCTAGAGAGTTTTAAGAATTTATAGAATATTTTTATGCAATTTTTGGAGGTCGTTTGGTATTTTTATTAAACGAAAGAAGTTTCGACAAAAAAATGTCCAAGCTGAGGCTTGAACCAACAACCCCTGACCCGAGCAAAACCCGGCTAACCAACTGAGCTAGCAATTGTTACTTGAACAAATAGAGGAAGAGATCTATTTAAGTAATAGGAATTAATAACAAAGAAATAAAAGGAAGAAAAAGAGGTAGCAGCCGAGAATTGAACCTGAGGCTTTTGGCTTGGTCAAAACCCAGCCAACCAACTGTTCCGCGGATATTTCACGAAAGAGTTGGCAGCGAAATAACCTTAAGTTAACAGAAATACCAGAGTTATAAAAGGAACTTAGGGCTTGAGGATTTCCCGAGCCCTAATTTCTCCTGAATCCCTTCTTCTCTTTCACGCTCGCGATTTCCTCTTCTGCGTGCGACGGCGAGTTTTCTCTCGGGCGAAACAGGAGAGCTAGGGCACATTCCGGCGGCCGGCGAGGAGAGTCTCACGGGGGAGCCAGATTTCGAGTCCTTTGATCAGAGCACCGAAACCCTAGAAGTTCTTTCCGGCTGTGAGTTCGGGAACAGCAATGTGAGTTGCTCACTCACCTGCAGTAAGAGTATTTCCTACTTCGTTTTGATGTTTCCTTGTTTGTTTTGAGTTTCTGCCATGAAGTTTCTTTGGGTTTTGTTTACTGCCGGGGGGTTAAAGGAAGAAAGGAAAAGGTTAGTTAAGTTTCAGCAAGTGGGTTGATCCCTTCAGGTTTTGAAATTGGTTGGGACCTTGATATGCATGCTCGGTTCATGTGGAGTGTTTTTTAGTTTCCAAATTCTGTTGTTCTTTTATGGTTTTCTTTCCTTGTTGCTGTGAAGTTGTTTGAAGCTTGCTGCTAGGGTTGCTGTCGTGAGTTTTGTAGGAGGTTGAGATAGGGTTTGGTTTACAATCACAAGATTTAGGGCTTTTGGTTGAGTTTTATGTGCCGTGTTTCTTCTCACTGGTTAGAATTTGGTAAGTTCCTGGCATTTGGTTCCAGCGGTGGACCTTGCTTCTTCTTGACTAGTTAAGTTGTTTTTTTTAGGAATTGATTCAACAGATTGTAAAATATCTGCTATGGTGATTACAAGTAATTGTTATGTTCGGGATTATCGAATTGGAGTTATTTAGTTATGTGGTAGTAGATATTTTCATTATTTCCTTGGAGGAGTATATCTAGTTATGCATGCTTTAGTATACCATGTGTTATGAACAATTAGTCTCAGTCTTTAGGTTCTTAAAGTATGAAACAGTTTTAGTTTTTAGGTTGTTTGTGACCTTAACTAGCTTTTGTTTTTGTGTTTAATTACTAAGTGTGAACAGTCCTTTGGAGCTACTATACACTTTAGCTCACTGTTTAATTGCCGAGGCAATCTTAGAGCTTGTAGAGCAGAATTATGTTAGCTTAGCGTGAAGAATTTTAAGTGCAGATTTCATTAAGTGCAGATCTTATTAAATACACAAGTGTAGATTTTATTAAGTTTACAAGAGCAGATTTTTATTAAGCTAATATGCAGATTTCTGTTAAGCATTAGTGCAGATTTTTGATAAGTATTGTATGTGTAGATTTCTTTTGTATTCTATGCATAATTATGTGTTACATAGTTAGTTTTATTCATAGATGCACACGAAAGATACCCTAACAGTATTTTGGGTTTAAGAAAAGTATAAGAAAGATAAAGAAAAGTATAAGAAAGATAAAGAAAAGAAAGAAAAGGTCGAGGCCTTAAGTAGATCCCAAAGTCAAGACTTTAGGGATTTATGGCACACAAGGTGCCTATTAAAATGCCAAGGCATTTAAAGAAGAAGTAATTAAGATTATAAGTATTTTACTTTTAAGAAGAGACTAGTACCCGACTTCCGAGGTTGTCATTAAACAAATCCAGGTGTCCAATTCCGAGGTCTTGGCCCTGGTAGACCGAGGCCTGCTCTTTTAGGATTGGTGGCTCACTACCCCAACCTATTAGGGAACGCGCATAAGATGGTACTATGCCTAGGCCCAAGAAGAAGTTGATTATTATTTTGAAGTATTATAAGTATAAGTTTTTGAACAAGTAAAACGAGTTTTACATAAACATAAAGCATTAAAGTATAAGTTTTTAAACAAAAGAAATAAGCTTCACATAAATTTAAAGAGCAGCAAGTGTAGTTCTTTATTCTACCATGTTTATCTAGTAGATGAGTAGTTTTTCATGTTTACCTATTAGATGAGCAGCATGATTAGATATTAGAATTACATGAGTAGATTCCTTAGCTTTCTTTGCTATTAGTTTGACATGAGCAGTTATGTTTATGCTTTATTTCTTTTTAGAGCATATAGTTTCTAGTTCTTTACGTATACATGCACATTCGTGATTTTATGAGTTAGATGGCGCTTACTAAGCAAATTTTGCTTATAGATTGCATTTCCTCTTACTGCAGATACAGGAAAGGAAAAGATATAGAAAGGAAGACGACAAGGAGGTGTTCGAAAGATGTGTGATGCCAGGACTATGGAAGCCTTGCGACTCAGTTAAGGATTTGTCTAGATTAATTCTTTATTTAGAATGATAAGAAAATTAGGAAGTAAGAAGTTGCATTTCATTATTAAGTTTCCGCATTTTAGTAATTGGGATGATATATGTTATTTGATGTTATTAGGACATAGTAGATGAATTGTGATATGGTGTGAGGAGTTGTGGTATTGTTTTCTTTATTTTGGATTTATTATACTGCGTGGTTGATTGATATGTGTTCCAGCCGCTTGTGGCTGAGTATATATTGCATGTATTGTTGAATATGGTCACCGGTACAGGGGAGACTCTGCCGAAATTTTTCGGTAGGGTTTCCATGTGATTTTTAATCATACTAGTTAAGTAGAGTTAGTAGTTAAGTTACAGTCATCCTTAGAGAGTAGTAGTAGTAAGAAGGGTGGTCTTACACCTACAGAGCTTTAAATTATGAATTGCTAGCACCGTTGGAGTGCTTGAAATGTCAGAATCCCACTCGAACAAAAATGGGTCCAATCAGAGGTGTCTAGGTCCATCAGTGGATTTTGAATAAAATCCACTGATGGCTCTCCCCTACTTGGATTTACTTGAAACCATACTCCCTATGAAGGTCTGAGGTGGGAGGAGCTATATATAGTGTCAAAATATATTTATACACACTAGATTAGAAGTTCTTGCTCCATGCCATTTGGCACGGAACGGTGCACCTATTTTCTTTACAATGATATATATATATTTATTAGTACTATCATATGTTTGAATTTATTCTAGTTAATAAAAAATTATAATTTATATCTAATTTTTTATTTCTTCATATTCTCGTTCAATAAAAAGGTTTGAGTGGGGAGGAGCTATAAATTTAAAACAATACTTTTGTAGTTTGGAGAACAACAGCCACCATTTTATTGTTAAGTCAAATATGAGGTAGAGAGTAAAGGTATGTTATGATTAGCCGTATCTGACTCCCCGTGCTGTAGACTTAAACCCTATTAGTGTAACGACCCAAATTTCCTCAATTAGAGTCCTAAATGTAATTTAAAAATATTTAAAAATGATATAGAAATATTCTAGGGATTTTTAGAAATTTTTAGAGTATTTTTATGTAATTTTTGGAGGTCGTTTGGTATTTTTACTAAACGAAGGAAGTTTCGACAAAAATATGTCCAAGCCGAGAATTGAACCCACGACCTTTGACTCGGTCAAAACTTGACTAACCAGGTGGGCAAACGGATTTTTCTGTTTAGAAAAGGCAGTGAATTTATTTAAGATAGTTAACAGAATATTGGATTATAAAAGGGATAAGTTGATCTTGGATTTGTCTGTTTAGAAAAGGTAGCGAATTTATTTAAGATAGTTAACAGAATATTATAAAAGGGATAAGTTGATGTTGGATTTATCTGTTTAGAAAAGGTAGCGAATTTATTTAAGATAATTAACAGAATATTGGATTATAAAAGGGATAAGTTGATGTTGGATTTGTCTGTTTAGAAAAAAATAGCGAATTTATTTAAGGAGTTAACAGAAATATTAAGTTATAAAAAGTGATAAGTTGATGCTCTGTTTTCCCGTGACTTAAACCATTCTCTCCTTCTCTTCTGCGTACGATGGCGGAGCCCGGGCAGAAAACGAAAGGGGGTTAGGGCATTGTCACGCCCCGAGGAAGTCCCTGTCCGAAGAAATTTCGACAGCACCTCCCCTGTACGGGTGACAATCTGAAGCATTTCTACAGACACAATATACATCAGTCACATGCGGCTGGAATATATATACACAACCACGCAGTTAATAATCTCAGCCTACACGACTGGACAAGTATAACAACAACCACGCAGTTATATATATTTTAAACAGCCCACTCGACTGAAATCAAAACCAATACAGCGGAAAAACATAAAATACTAGCCCATACAAAACCAAATAAATCACTGCTAGCCGGCTAGGCTTACAACACACAACAACACAACACAACAATATAACAATTCCATAAATAAAATCGGAACACAAAGCTAAATACACCAATTATAAATACCGAAGTAAAAGTACACAAACGCGTAGACATGTCTTCTGATGTGATGTGGGGACCGGCAGCCAGGATACTCCAAGCGTCTCCATAAACAACCTAGTACCTGAAAAAGATAGTGTCCACGGGGGTGAGTTCAACAACTCAGCAGATACCTAGTTGACATGTATAGTAAATTATAACAAATAGTAATAACTATGGAGTACAGTCTCGTGAACAAAAGAATGTAATGCATAATGGAAGAGGGCTGAAGAGAACTGTACTCACCAGGTCCACCTATCAGAAAAATTAGGTCGTCAGACCGAAAGTGTCATAAATCCTGTATGCATGTCAAACATATGCATCCATCCAAATGCAGCATATAAAATACATAAATGCGTATGATGCCAATGATGTGTCCTGGTCACCCCTGACGCCAGTCAGTCATCTCACACACAATGGTGAGGCCGAGTGGGTAGGGCTGTGATAACCGTGCACTCTACCATCACTACACCTGATGAGTGACTGAGTGGATTGGATGATGTCGGAGTACTCCTGTCCTCTGACCCCAATCATAAATGGCGGAGCTCAATGCTCTCATCTCCCGGTACACGATGACGGAGAGGTATCTCTGTTGGGTACCACGCTGAGTCACCTGACCAACGGAGCCAAACAGAGTCCACCGTCTGTCGGCTACCACGCTGCTACACTAAATGCCAGTGAGCCAACAGGAATGCGGCCACTACCGAGTCCTCGCACCGACCAAGAACAATGAACCGCCACACACCGCACGATATACTACTAATCCATGAGTGGTGGTGTGTGCAGTGTAATAATGGCGATGTGCTCAACCATAGTGGAGCCGACAATCGCGCAGCATGCAATCATGATACATGGCACTAAGCATAGCAATAAACTGATCAGCATAACCATATCCATTTATATAAAATGAGTACCGTAATATCAATGGTCAAATACGAAGACATAAAGTACACAGGTCAGATAGGATATCAAAAACCTAGGTCCTGAACAAAACAAGCATGGTATGTCACTACCTCTCTGAGCATATATATATATATATATATATATATAATCATGTGGATACTAGCATAAAATGCATATCAGGTGAGCAAACAAGCATGTAACAGGTATCCGGTAGTGACGTACCGAAACAAGGACGAACATAATTATTACTAAAGGCAATAACCTACTAGACATATCAACATGACATATCAAAAAGATAAGTCAAGGTACCCGCCTCCAATGTAGATCGAATCAAACCAATCCAATGTCGAGACGCCCGTCTCGAATCACAGTCCTGCAGATAACGTGATATACAATTTAGCTAATTTTATAAACAACAACTAGCTAAATCCAACCCAACTTAATTAGGAAAAATCCTAATCGATCCATCATTAATTAATCCTAATTAATGATTAACTTGAATTAATCTTCTTAATCAATAATCCTCAATCAACACAATCATTTCCTTTCGCTGATCAACTTACGATTAGCAATTTGATCATCTCTAATAAATCCAAGGATTAAATCTAATCCAACATAAATCAACTGTACTTAATTCATCACAACTACAATAGATTAAGCCTTCCATAATCACATT
Organism: Zingiber officinale; assembly: GCF_018446385.1. Taxonomy (NCBI): domain Eukaryota; kingdom Viridiplantae; phylum Streptophyta; class Magnoliopsida; order Zingiberales; family Zingiberaceae; genus Zingiber; species Zingiber officinale. Next base: position 68,248,273 of record NC_056006.1, on the reverse strand, counting down.
AGGTTAAGTTAAACATGAATCCATCATAACTTACCTAAATCCACAATTAATCTAGCAACTGCAGGTTACAATATTTCCAACATAATCCGATACAAATGCATATCCTCCAAATACTCATAGAAATACAACCAAAACTCCACACATAACTTACCTTGAATCAACATCCCCAATACTGATCCAAAATCTTCACATTCCATATGCCCAATTGAATTCCTAATTCAAACAGAATAATCTAACATAAAAATCATAAGAGGGCAACCTTGCAACGAAACCAAGCCAACAAAGGGGAAATGATTTGATGCATTGACCTCATCAGTGATATGATGGAACTGCTCCTTGTAAATCTGAAAATCAATTGGGCAGTAGATGCAAGATCAAGCTCACAACCAAAACAAAGGTAAATGAATGATGAGTACATGACCGTGAAGCGCTGTTGGAGCTCATCCTGACAAGAACACACAAGAGAAACTAGTCCCAGTGAGGAAGAAAATCTGCTCAATATAACCACTCACCGACAGTACAGGTGGTGATGACTAAGGCACCATCCCGAAGGAAAAACCCAGGAATAAGTGGTCTACTGTGGGGTCGACGGAGAAAGTCGGCGCTGGGGTCGAGAGACGGCGGCGTCGGCAAGCACTGTGGTGGTCGGCTAGGGCAGAAGGGAGGCTGACGGCACTGTGCAGGAATGCTTGGCATCACTGGTGGCAGTGGGGAGGGGGCTCAGACCTCACAGCGGCTAGGGCTTCGGCTTGGAGGTAGATTCCGGCCGAGAGGGGCGCGGCACGTCCCGACCTCAGTGGCGGAGACAGGGAAGAAGAAACGAAGAGGGAGAAAGAAGATAGTCGCCGACTCTCTGTTCCCTGGTGTCGTCGGCGTCGGGCAGAGGAGAAAAGAAGAGGAGGCGCCGGCGCTAGGGCAGCGGCTAAGAGGAAGAGGGAAAGGAGGAATCGGCGTGAAGTAGGGCACGGCTCGCGGGGGAAAAAGGAAGAAGGAAACGGCACAGTAGCGGAGGGAAAAGGAAAATAAGAAAAAGAAATAGGAAAAGGAAAATAAAACTTTTCCTCACTAAAACAGGGTAGCTTAAACAGGCTTTCCCGGAGACCCGTTTTATCCCCGTAACCTAAGTCATACGGGCTCCGAAAAATTTCCAGAAAATTTCTAAAAATTCTGGAAAATTTCCTTATCGTTATTCGCCATTTTTCCGGTATTTTACATTCTCCCCCACTAATAAAAATTTGGTCCCCAAATTTCGTTATCTACCATCAGCAAATACTAACAACAGGTAAAGAGTATAAATGTTGAACGGTAAATTAAATCACATATCTCAAGCGAAAAGATGGGGGTATCGAGCTCGGATAGTATCCTCGAGCTCCCAGTTAGCCTCCTCGTCCGTATGATGATGTCATCCGACTTAAACCAGCCGAATAGTCTTGTTCCATAACTGATGCTCTTTTCGGTCCAGAATCCGTACCGGAATCTCCTCATAAGTGACGTCAGGCTGAACTGGAACTGAGATATCTGTCAAAACATATGCCTAGTCGAACATATACCTCCTCAGCATAGTCACAAGGAATTCGTCATGAACGCCCATCAGGGACGGCGATAATGTCAGACGGTAAACTATGGCTCCAATCCTCTCCAAGATCTGGAAAGGTCCAATGTATCGCGAAACTAGCTTACCTCTGAGGTCATATCTCTTCACCCCTTTCATGGGAGAAACTCGCAGAAAAGCATGGTCGCCAATAGAGAACTCCAAGGGTCCGGCTCAATCAAGATAACACTACCCCGCACCTCTAACATCCTCCTGCCTGGTCTGACTGCCTCATCTTTGGAGCTCTATGAGATCCCAGCAATTGGGCCTCCCAATCTCATCCCGGAGGGTGGGTGTCAGGGGCCTCTACCATACAATGCTTCAAAACATGGTCATCGGATAACCGAATGAAAGCCGTTGTTGTATAACTCTACCAATGGCAAATAGTCCTCCCAATGCTTCCAAAATCCAATACACAAGACCTCAAGAAACCCTCTAGAATTGGAATGGTCTCCGATCATCGTCAGGGATGGAAACTGATCAAAACGGACTAAGTGCCCAAGACCTGCCACTCTGTAAGCTAGAGGCGTGAACCGGGGTCTCTATTCGAAATAATAGTCAAAGGGATACCACGTAATCTGATGATCTCTCGCAATATAGATCTGCCAATCGATCCAGGGAATCAGTCTTCCGGATCGCGAAGAAATATGCAGATTTGGTTAATCGATCAATGATTACCCAAATTACGTCATAGCCTCGTCGTCTCCTCGGCAAACTCACCACAAAATCCATGGTAATATGTTCCATTCCCACTCAGGAATAGGAATCTGCTGAAATAATCCGGCAGGTATCTAGTGCTCTGCACTGTCACACAGACAAGACATCTAGCTACAAAATCCGCGATGTCTTCCTTCATGTCGTTCCACCAATAGAAACACCTCAAATCTTGGTATACACGGGTACCGCCTGGACAGCAAATCATGAGCGATGAGCCTCAGGAAGTAACTCCTATAAGACCGGATGAGACTAAATGCCTCGGAAGTGTATAATACCCTCCTCGTCTCGTGTGAACTCGGTCTCGGAAGCTATCGGCTGCCTATATTTTGCAAATGATCACCCACCGGCCTCTGGGATCCTCGTCTCCGATCGACAACTGAGCAACCATGGTAACGAATAATACCACCGTCTGCATCGTCGCCTCCCTCAAGGTCTAACTGAGAAACCTTGAACCAAGTCCATAAAACTCTGTGGCAAGTCAAAGTCCCTCCGGACTTCGCTAATGCATCGGCAACCAACTAGCTCTCCACGGGTGATAGCTAATGGTACAATCAAAATCCTTCAGAATTCCATCCATCTCCTCCGGGAGATTACGTTCCTTCTAGTAAATGGATATTTGAGACTCTTATGGTCAGTGAGAATCTCAAATGTAACGCCATATAAATAATGTCGCCAAATTTTCATGGCAAAATAATGGCGACTAGCTCCAGATCATGTACAGGGTAGTTCTTCTCATGCTCCTTCAACCGACGAGAAGCATAGGAGACTACTCTATCGTGCTGCATCAGAATAGCGCTCAAACCCTGAATAGATGCGTCGGTGTAGAGGACATATCCGTCCTCTCCAGAAGGTAAAAATCAAAAATGAAGCCGACACAAATCTCCGCTTCAGCTCCTAGAAGCTGGTCTCGTAGTCCTCGGACCACGTAAACGTCATGTCTTTCTTGGTCAGGCGTGTCAGTGACATAGCAATCCGTGAGAAACCCTCAACGTATCTCCGGAAATATCGAGCCAAACAAAGGAAGTTGCGAGCCTCTTCTATAGACTCCGTCTACTCCCAACGGTAACAACCTCAATCTCCTGTGGAACCACAGTATACTCCTACTGGTGACCGTGTGTCTCAAACATCTCACAGAAGACAACCAAAATACGCACTACTGATCTTCACATCTAGACATTTCCATCGAAACAATTCTAGAACTATGCAAAGATGATGTGCGTGACTCACCATGGATCTGAAATAGATCACAACATCGTTAACAAAGACAATGGAAACCGATCCAAATATCCTGGGAATACCAAAATCATCAAGTCTCAGAAAACATCCAAGGCTTCCCAAACCCTATTGGTAAAACCAAGACACATAATGTCTGTATCACAGATATTCCTAACCATAAGATCCCTAACAATAAGTCTGAAATATAATCACCAACAATACAAATCACCAAAAATAGATCCTCCAGTGTGAGAGCAACGCTCAATCACACGAAATACCACATATGTGGGAGCAACGGTCTACCACAAGAAATCCTCCATATGTGGGAGCAACGCTCCACCACAAATAATCCGAAATATGTATCTACAATAAACATGGGAGCAATGCTCCGCTACAAGCAATCCGCAATATGTGGAAGCAACGCTCCACTACAAAACAATCCCTAAATATGTGGGAATCCAGAATATGTGGAAGCTACGCTCTACCACAAACGATCCATAACATGTGGGAGCTACGCTCTACCACAAACGATCCATAACATGTGGGAGCTACGCTCTACCACAACAATACATAAGTGCCCAAAGCACCTAACTATCTAGCTAGAGACTGCACGAGATCTCTCTACCACAAATCACTGTGGGTAGCCTAGGGTATAACCACCCAATAAGCAAATTAAATCCATAGTCAACTCTATCATCCTCCTAGTGGGTCGGTCACCCACTAATGGGAGAATTAGTTGACAGGGTAAAACAACCAATATCATAATGTAGACATTTAACATTCTACATTTAACATAGGTAGAATCATCATGATGCTACCAACCATACATCTGACACACGTGCACACACAACATATGTATGATCGACATAATCCTCCAATTAGTACACACTAAAAATACTCACATCATAGGTATAAATCACTGTGATACCTCCAACAATGTATATCGAACCCGTGTGCATATATCATCATAGGTAAAATCAACAATACCCCTCAAACAACACTCACATGACAAATATACACATATGCCAAGAGTATAATCAACATATACTTCCAATAAGGCATACTAAAACTCAGGTGCATTCACAAATCACACATAATCAACAAGATACCTCAGATACCCCACCAAACACATATGTACATATCACAACACCGATGTAATCGACAAGATACTTCCAACATGACACTCACACCCATGTGCACATACCACGACACAGATTTAAATCAATAAGATACCTCCAACATGTCAATCAGGCACGTACAGCTAACTAAATAGCTATAATCCACAAGGAACCTACAATAACCATATCTAGATGGGAATACCCACACTATCTACAAATGAACTATCCATCATAGAACTCCTTCAACTCATAACAATCATATGAACACTTCATAGTTATGCATAATCAGCATATTTAATCCAATCTACCACACAAACCCTATACCAGCTTCTAAGTTATCCAATTAGGTACATACAGTCTAAAATTAAAGTACTCATGGAATAGAATACATCGATCCTCTATAGACTGACCAAACCGATAATGGTATATGACTAATTCAGTCTTTTCCACATCGGTACGAGTCATGTACTCAAATATACTCTAGATATCTAACTAAGCACAAATAATCAAAAGATTCGAACCTCTAAAAATAGAATATGACTGTCCTCTACTGATCAAACCAACAAAACTAAATCAGTCATCTACTAACTAATCAAGAATACCTTAATCCTCCACAAGCAACTAAGGTATATCAATATACGACTACCCAAATCAACAAGTGTAAATCAGACTTCTACTGACCAATCTAACAAGAGTAACCAATATTTATTGATGAAATTAACTAAGATAACATGGTATACTACTGGCTAGATCAACATAAAGATATAGATATTATCCACTACACAGCTAATAATAGCAGAGGCAGGTATGTGTCTCCATCTACTAACCAACTAGTAATAACATAAACTAAAAACTACTGGTGTATGATATGAAAAATCACTAGAAACTGTAACTCTTAATCTCTATCAAAGTCTACCATAACCAGTGATTTACCTAACACAAAAAATATATGCTATATCAACTAGATAGGTACTAATAAAGAATACTAATACATGTCATAGACTGTAATAGTGAACAGGGCATAAACTAATCAAAAATGTAGGATAACATATACCAACATACCTCCTATAGCTTGGAGATGTCCTGCTGCTGCCAGGTCCCAAAACCCGAAAAGTCACATCGAGAAGATCAAAACACGAAATCCGAAATACAGGGAAAATAAGACTCGTAAGTCGATCTCTGATACCAAATAAATTGATATCAGATAAATCTCAAAAATCTAGAACACATAGCAAGTATCGTATACCTGCTATGATACCAATAAATTGTCACGCCCCGAGGAAGTCCCTGTTCGAAAAAATTTCGACAGTGCCTCCCCTGTACGGGTGACAATCTGAAGCATTTCTACAGACACAATATACATCAGCCACATGTGGCTGGAATATATATACACAACCACGCAGTTAATAATCTCAGCCTACACGGCTGGACAAGTATAACAACAACCACGCAGTTATATATATTTTAAACAGCCCACTCGACTGAAATCAAAACCAATACAGCGGAAATACATAAAATACTAGCCCATACAAAACCAAATAAATCACTGCTAGCCGGCTAGGCTTACAACACACAACAACACAACACAACAATATAACAATTCCAGAAATAAAATCGGAACACAAAGCTAAATACACCAATTATAAATACTGAAGTAAAAGTACACAAACGCGTAGACATGTCTTCTGATGTGATGTGGGGACCGGCAGCCAGGATACTCCAAGCGTCTCCATAAACAACCTAGTACCTGAAAAAAATAGTGTCCACGGGGTGAGTTCAACAACTCAGCAGATACCTAATTGACATGTATAGTAAACTATAACAAATAGTAATAACTATAGAGTACAGTCTCGTGAACAAAAGAAGGTAATGCATAATGGAAGAGGGCTGAAGAGAACTGTACTCACCAGGTCCACCTATCAGAATAATCAGGTCGTCAGACCGGAAGTGTCATAAATCCTGTATGCATGTCAAACATATGCATCCATCCAAATCGCAAATAATGCAACAAACACAATCAGTATATGCCAATGCATATGATGTCACCCTGACGCCAGTCGGTCATCTAACACACAATGGTGAGACCGAGTGGGTAGGATGTGACAACTGTGCACTCTACCATCACTACACCTGATGAGTGAGTGAGTGGACGAGTCGGAGTACTCTGTCCTCGACCCTAAATCATAAATGGGGAGCTCAATGCTCTTATCTCGATATCTCGATAACGGGAGGTATCTCTCACGGCTACCAGTGAGTCACGACCAAGCGGGCAATAGAGTCCACCGTCGTGGCTCACTACCTGCTACACTAAATGCCGTGAGAGCCAAACGGGCGGCGTAACTGGCTACCCCGAGTCCTCGGACTAAACGGAGCAAACAAAGCTAAACCTACACACGCACTCGATATACCACTAGTCCATGAGTGGTGGTGTGTGCAGTACATGTAACTGGCGTGTGCTCAACCATAGTGGAGTCGACAATCGCGCAGCATGCAATCATGATACATGGCACTAAGCATAGCAATAAACTGATCAGCATAACCATATCCATTTATATAAAATGAGTACCGTAATATCAATGGTCAAATACGAAGACCTAAAGTACACAGGTCAGATAGGATATCAAAAACCTAGGTCCTGAACATAACAAGCATGGTATGTCACTACCTCTCTGAGCATATATATATATATATATATATAATCATGTGGGTACTAGCATAAAATGCATATCAAGTGAGCAAACAAGCATGTAACAGGTATCCGGTAGTGACGTACCGAAACAAGGACGAACATAATTATTACTAAAGGCAATAACCTACTAGACATATCAACATGACATATCAAAAAGATAAGTCAAGGTACCCGCCTCCAATGTAGATCGAATCAAACCAATCCAATGTCGAGACGCTCGTCTCGAATCACAGTCCTGTAGATAACGTGATATACAATTTAGCTAATTTTATAAACAACAACTAGCTAAATCCAACCCAACTTAATTAGGAAAAATCCTAATCGATCCATCATTAATTAATCCTAATTAATGATTAACTTGAATTAATCTTCTTAATCAATAATCCTCAATCAACACAATCATTTCCTTTCGCTGATCAACTTATGATTAGTAATATGATCATCTCTAATAAATCCAAGGATTAAATCTAATCCAACATAAATCAACTGTACTTAATTCATCACAACTACAATAGATTAAGCCTTCCATAATCACATTAGGTTAAGTTAAACATGAATCCATCATAACTTACCTAAATCCACAATTAATCTAGCAACTGTAGGTTACAATATTTCCAACATAATCCAATACAAATGCATATCCTCCAAATACTCATAGAAATACAACCAAAACTCCACACATAACTTACCTTGAATCAACATCCCCAATACTGATCCAAAATCTTCACATTCCATATGCCCAATTGAATTCCTAATCCAAACAGAATAATCTAACATAAAAATCATAAGAGGGCAACCTTGCAACGAAACCAAGCCAACAAAGGGGAAATGATTTGATGCATTTACCTCATCAGTGATATGATGGAACTGCTCCTTGTAAATCTGAAAATCAATTGGGCAGTAGATGCAAGATCAAGCTCACAACCAAAACAAAGGTAAATGGATGATGAGTACATGACCGTGAAGCGCTGTTGGAGCTCATCCTGACAAGAACACACAAGAGAAACTAGTCCCAGTGAGGAAGAAAATCTGCTCAATATAACCACTCACCGACAGTACAGGTGGTGATGACTAAGGCACCATCCCGAAGGAAAAACCCAGGAATAAGTGGTCTACTGTGGGGTCGACGGTGCATAGCTACAGACGGTGGTCGGCGTTGGGTCGAGAGACAGCGGTGTCGGCAAGCACTGTGGTGGTCGGCTAGGGCAGAAGGGAGGCCGACGGCACTGTGCAGGGATGCTTGGCATCACTGGCGGCAGTGGGGAGGGGGCTCAGACCTCACAGCGGCTAGGGCTTCAGCTTAGAACCGTAAAATAGCTTAGGCGGAAATCGAACCCGAGACCTATGGTTTACGGATAAGTTTAGTAACCGGTGAACCCAGCAGGGCCGTACTGAAAGAAAGAGGAATCAGTGATATTTATATTAGAATTGGGCCTAGTTACCCACTCAATATAAATAGAAGAACTTAAGTTGGGTTGGTTTATTTTAGGATTGGTTCGGCACCTCCTCACCTCACGCCACTTTTCCCTTCCAAAACCTCACCGCCGCCTCCTCCTTCCTCCTCTTCCTCACGCACGACACACCAAGGCAAGGGTCCATAGGTTCATCTTCCGGCGACGACTCCAACACGAAAGAGGTTCTTCTCCGCGAGAGGAACGCGAAGACGTGATCGGATCGTCGAGAGGATCATCTCCACCGGAACTCTAGCGAATAGAATCGTAAGAAATTACGATCAAGAGGTAAGAAACCCCTCACCTGCAGTATAATAGCTCCGTTGGATTTTCTATGCATTAGATTAGTAATATGCAGATTTTGTTGACATGTAGGGTGTTTTAACCCTCCTCTCAGATTTAGGGATTTAGTTGAGCACCTTTAGATGGGCCGGACACGCCTACCCTCTTCAGTTGGGGTTGTAGACGTTGTCGGGTGCCTAAAGGTGGTCTCCCTAATAAAGATAAGAGTTGGGGCACACTAAGTGTTCGATAAAATAACTAGATCCGTAAAAAAAATGCAACTTAGGCATTTTAATACTACAGTTAAATGCATTAGAAGCGTTTAAAATAGTAAATCAGTTTATTTTAGCTGTATGGGACTACGGTCCAATGGGTGGGCTCCCACAGTCGCCTCTAGGTTCAGACAACCTAGCTCTAGGTTCAGATAACCTAGAAACAGCATGTTCTATCAGTTAGCTATAGATATCAGTATTTTATTTTCAGTGGCACTATACTGGATTAGATATCCATTGGGTTAGACTCCCACAGTCGTCCCTAGGTTCAGATAGCCTAGACAACCCTGCTAAATTCGGGACTTGCAACCCCGGGTCTAGTAGGGATGCGCGCACAGCAAGTACAGTTGCCGGGCCCAACAGCATGTTTAGTATTTTCACTTATTATGTATTAGTTTTCAAAACTCAAAATCTGTTATACTAGTTGAGTTTGATTGCAGCTTCAGTTTAGTTAGCTTAGCTCAGCATTATGCTTCAGTTCAGTTTTCCATGTTAGCTCTATGTTCAGTTTATGTCTTCATGCTCAGATCACCGTATGCCATGACTAGTTTTCGATTGCTATGTAGCATGCCATGATTAGTTTTGATTGCTGTGTAGTATGCCATGTTTAGCTTAACCTGTTCATATTTTCAAATAACATGTTTTAAAATCATATCCGCATCGTTGCATGATTTTGTGAGGTAGATGGTTTCTTACTAAGCTTTTTAGCTTACAGATACTATTTTCCTTATACTGCAGATTCAGGTAAAAGGAAAATGGACTAGCAGTGGAGGCTGGAGGACAATGCGAAGATGGTGTGTGTGTGTGGAACTGGAATAAAAGGTCTTAGGGGACTTAGCAAATTGAACCTCAGACTCTTTAGCATTTACTTTAGCATTTATTTATTGGTTTTGATTTTCATGTTCTATGCACTTGTAGTTGTGTGTTGCCATGAATTCCTAAACTATGCTCTATGTTAAGTTAGGTACTGGTTTATGTCATTAGAATGTTGCTACATGTTATTAAAATAGTTTATCAGATATTAGATAGTTGTATGAGGGATTTTGGCACGCCAGAGTGCTGAAATCAGAGTTCCCGGGTGAAATCAGAACTCTGATCGGTCTCCAGACTGATCAGAGCCTGGACAGTGCCGCTAGATCGGTCAGTAGCGATCCAGGAAGTTTTAGGTTCCTGGATCGGTCTACCGACCGATCCAGACCTATCTGGATCGGTCTGCCGACCGATCCAGCCACACCTGGATCGGTCGCTAGACCGATCCAGCTGGGAACAGAAGCGACGTAGCTTCGGGGTCGGACAGCCGACCGATCTAGGGCCTTGTAACCGTACCAGTAGATCGGTCTGTGGATTGATCCGGAGTGTGATATCAGCGGTAAATACCTCCCCTAGCAGGTGTACAACTCCTAGTTAGCAAAAATTTAAATTAGATCAGTTTTCCGCACAGTATAGCACAGCAAAACCGTAGCGATTCGCCTGACAGCCTAGTAGTAGAAGGCGGGTCGTTACAGAGTGGTATCAGAGCAGTGTTCCATACTTCCTACACACACATCAGCATTGTACCTGCAACTTCCAAGTAAGAACACCTCTACTTTATTTATGCTTCTTGTTTATTATTACAGTTCATGTTTATATATCTACTGCTTGTTAGTATGTGATAGTTTAAACATGATATCAGTAGTTAGATAACTGTGATAGTGTTAGTTATACCTATGTTCTCTATGTCTTTAGAAATGGCACGAGGACGCCCAGCTAGAAGGGCACTAGCTACTGAGCCCCGAAGAGGCGAGCCGCCTCCTCCGGACTTACAGTTAGTGGCTCGATTCGAGACGAACTATGGCGATGTGAAATAGCCACCTTAAAGGCTAATCATGAGCACCCCCCACCGAGCCGACACCCCGACGACTCCACGAAGTCTTAGAGGTTCCACCGGCTACCCTACAACGCCGCCATGACACAGACTAGCACTCGGCACAGCCAAGAAAGGAAGCCTATCTGATCCGGTGGCGAGTCAAGCCAGAGAACTTCTCGGCGCTAGTGAACCATGGGATGCACAAGCCTGTTTCAAAACAGTGGAGCTACTGGAGCTGGCCGAACACGAGAAGGTGAAGTGTGCCTCCTACCTCGGCGACGGACGCATGTGGTGGGAAAGAATCGAGCAGGTGAACGGATGACATGGGCCGACTTTGAGAAAGAATTTTGAGGAGTTCTTTCATATGCGGGTTACAAACCGCCACTATGACGAGTTCCGAGTTTGGCGAGGCGCAACCTCTCGATTGAGGAAGCGTGAAGAAATTCAACAGGGTTGGCTCGTCATGCCAGCTAGTCCAAAAGGAAGCGGATCAGGGTTGATGCTCAAGATCGGCGAGGCGAGAGATAGCGATGATGGAGGTGTGGCATCATAGGCCCAAAGCCACCAGAGGAGTTAGTGGCGGTGCTTGACCACGAGCATTAGCAAAGACAGAAAGGTGAGCAAGCCTCCTCGAGTCCAAGGGCCAAGAAACTCTCACACTCAAAAGCAGAAGGCCACTCTAATTGGAAGGAACTCCAGAAGCGCAAAATCGTGGTGACTCAAGGAGGACCATCTAGCGACCCGATTATCCAAAGTGTGCCACTTGTGGGAAATTCCACCGGGGTTTGTCGGGCACACGAGGATCTTGAATGTGGACAAGAAGGGCACATGGCCAAGCAGTGCCGAACAAGACCGGTCTTCCTCGGCCCAAGAGATCCAAGGTACGCCCCGGCGGCGTTACATCGGCATCGAGCCGCCTAGAAGGTCCACTTATCGGCGATTAGAAGCCCCTCCTCATGGCGACGCGAGATCTACTCACTCACGGAGAGGACGTAGCAAATGCCTCGCGTCACGGTCGATTAGCATTTTTCAAAGATAGTGTGTTCGTTTCACTTGATACTGGGGCAACCCATTCATATATAGCCGGGGTGTTCTCCGAGAAATTAGAAATACCCCCAGGTACTCGGTCGGTTTACCGGCACTACCTTCGGAGAGGTCATGGCATCCCGACGCAGCTCTCGAAGGTGCCGCATTATAGCGCATGGGAACTCTTCCGTGATCCGATCCTGTTGAAATGAGGCACGGCGTCATCCTTGGGATGGACTTTCGATTAAATGGTGCTTCCATAGAGTGTCGTAACAGAAAATCGTATTCAACCCAAGCAACACGGTTTGAGTACATCGGAGAACCAAAGAAAAAGGAAAATTTCTCTCATGAAGGCACGGTTGATGGATTCGGGATGTACGGGTTTAGCACATGTAGTCAATACCGGCCATGGCGAGGACCAACAGCGTAGGAGGTCAGAGGTTGTATGTTCACCTCCTTCTTCCCTCAAGAGTTACCGGGCCTAGCACCGGTGAGATTGAATTTGAGATAGAGCTCTTTCCCAGACCAATCCTATATCCAAGCGCCCACCGCATGGCTCCAGTAACAAAGGAACTTCGGACGGCTACGAGGAGCTACTTGACAAGGCTTCATCGCCTAGTCACTCACCATGGGGAGCGCTGTGCTATTCGTGAAGAAGAAGGATGGAAGCATGCGGCTATGTATAGACTACAGAGCACTGAATCATGTCACGATCAAGAACAGGTATCCTCTTCCCAGAATAGATGACCTGTTCGACCAATTAAAGGGAGCAGCAGTGTTCTCAAAAATTGACCTCAGATCAGGATATCACCAAGTCAGAGTCAAGGAGGGTGATATACTGAAGACAGCCTTCAGGACCAGATACGGACATTACGAGTTCGTAGTCATGCCTTTGGCGTGACAAATGCTCCAGCTACATTCATGGATCTCATGAGCAGAGTATTCGTGGAGTATTTAGATAAGTTTGTTATTGTGTTTATCGATGACATTCTTATCTACTCGAACTAGGGAAGAACACTCGAGCACACAAACTAGTATTGCAGACCCTTCGACAGACCGACTATACGCCAAGTTCACGAAATGTGAGTTTGGCTAAACCAGGTGTCCTGGGTCACGTAATCTCAAAGGATGGTATTATGGTAGATCCGCAAGATAGAAGCGAAGTAAGCGAGGAGACCTAGGAACGCCAATGTCGAGCTCGGGATTAGCGAGGATATTACAGGAAGTTTGTAGAGGACTTCTCCGGATAGCCTCCCAGCTCTCACCAGAAAGAACAAGAAATTTTAGTGGACGGAGGATGCGAGAGCGAATCTTCAATGAACTCAAGAGGAGATTGACTAGTGCATATTTATTACACGACACCGGAAAATCTGAGGCCCCGATATATATAGTGGCGCCCCAATTTGGGATTAGGAGTCTGATGCAAGATGGCAAGGTAATCGCCTATGCCTCCGACAACTCAAGGATTATGAGAAGAACTACCCTACTCATGATCTTGAGCTTGCAGAGTGTTCGCTCTCAAAATTTGGAGACATTACTTGTATGGAGCTCGGTCAGAGTGTATACAGATCATCAGAGTCTGAAGGATCTGAATATGAGACAGCGCAGGTGGCTAGAGCTAGTCAAAGATTATGACATAGACATCCTCTACCACCCAAGGAAAGCCAATAGGGTAGCGAGATGCACTTAGCAAAATCCGCGTACCTTATTATCTCTAGCGACCATGTCACCACCCCTACGGAAGGAGATCGCGGATTTCGGTCTCGAACTCATCGTCGGACTCTCTACTATGACCTTAGAGTCTACCTTGCTTGGTGGCATTCAGACAGCACTGAAATTCAGAAAATCAAGCAAGGGCTAGTATCAAAGTAGAGAATTCGAGTGTCCGTGGCGGGGTGTTATATTTTGGTGATAGACTCTGTGATCGGTGAGCTACGAGATGATTTTAGATAAGGCTCAGGACTTTGCGATGCATCCGAGGCTCCACCAAAATGTATCAAGACCAAGAAACGTTTTGGTGGCCGGGATGAAGCGAGACATCGCCAGAATATGTTAGCATCGCCTCACCGTCGAGGGTCAGGCGGAACATCGGATGAGAGGAGTTTGCGGACTATATGATTCGAATGGAAGTGGGAGGATATCTCGATGGACTTCATAGTGGGGCTACCCGAACCACGAATGGTTTTGATGCCATCTGGGTAATAGTCGAAGTTGACTAAATCAGCCCACTTTTAGTTATCAAGATATCCTACTCCATGGAGAAGTTAGCTCGTTGTATCTTGAGGAGATCGTCGACTACATGGAGTCCCACGAACCATCGTTTCAGAATAAATGATTCACATCACACACGGGGTGTACAACAATTGGGCACCAAATTGAAATTCAACTGACCTTCCATCCTCAGTGATGGTGACTGGAGGCGGTAAATCACTCGAAGATAAGCTCGGCGTGTGCCTAGACTTCAAGGGAAGTTGGTGCAAATATCCGAGCTTAGCAGAATTTGCATACAACAACAGCTATCAGGCCACCATGGCACCTTATGAGGCACTCTATGGGCGGAGGTGCAGATCACCAACTGCTGGTAGGTATGAGAGTGGTGAGCAGAAGGAGCTAGAGCTTCAGACAGATCTAGTGGCGATAACAGACCACAGGCACCATCGCCAGATTGGCCAGGATAGAGAAACAAGCGCGCTATATAAGACCTAGAGTTTTCATTGGGGAATACAGTTTTCCTCGAGTAGCTCCCATGAAGGAGTCATGCGTTTTGGGAAGAAGGGCAAGCTAGCTCCCGGATGTGGGACCATACCCTATCACGAAGAGAGTGGGCAAGGTAGCATATGAGCTAGAGCTACCTCGGGAGATGTCACTAACGCGTATTTCATGTCTCCATCTTGAAGAAGCATATTCAGACGCCACCCGGTGATTGAGCCCCGTTGGTACAGTCCGTGATGATCTCAGCTCAGCATGATTGCCTATTCGGATAATAGACCGGGCGGAAGAAATTGCAACAAGGAAGTACCATTAGTCAAAGTCGGTGGCAAAATCACCGCGAAGCGATGACTTGGGAGACGGAGGCCATGAGGAGAAAGTATACTGTTTTAAGTTCGGGGACAACTTTTATAAGGTATGGGGATTTGTAAAGCCGAAAAACTCAAAGCTTTTTAGAAATATAGTATGATTTTTCTGGGATTTTTAGATATTATTCGGAATTTTCGAGTAGCGGAAGTAGCAAAATAATTAGAACCGTAAAATAGCTTAGGCGGGAATCGAACCCGAGACCTATGGTTTACGGATAAGTTTAGTAACCGGTGAACCCAGCAGGGCCGTGCTGAAAGAAAGAGGAATCAGTTATATTTATATTAGAATTGGGCCTAGTTACCCACTCAATATAAATAGAAGAACTTAAGTTGGGTTGGTTTATTTTAGGATTGGTTCGGCACCTCCTCACCTCACGCCACCGCCGCCTCTCCCTCCTTCTCCTCTTCCTCACGCACAGCACACCAAGGCAAGGGTCCATAGGTTCATCTTCCGGTGACGACTCCAACACGAAAGAGGTTCTTCTCCGCGAGAGGAACGCGAAGACGTGATCGGATCGTCGAGAGGATCATCTCCACTGGAACTCTAGCGAATAGAATCGTAAGAAATTACAATCAAGAGGTAAGAAACCCCTCACCTGCAGTATAATAGCTCCGTTTGGATTTTCTATGCATTAGATTAGTAATATGCAGGTTTTGTTGACATGTAGGGTGTTTTAACCCTCCTCTCAGATTTAGGGATTTAGTTGAGCACCTTTAGATGGGCCGGACACGCCTACCCTCTTTAGTTGGGGTTGTGGACGTTGTCGGGTGCCTAAAGGTGGTCTCCCTAATAAAGAGGAGAGTTGGGGCACACTAAGTGTTCGATAAAATAACTAGATTTGTAAAAATGCAACTTAGGCATTTTAATACTACAGTTAAATGCATTAGAAGCGTTTAAAATAGTAAATCAGTTTATTTTAGCTGTATGGGACTACGGTCCAATGGGTGGGCTCCCACAGTCGCCTCTAGGTTCAGACAACCTAGCTCTAGGTTCAGATAACCTAGAAACAACATGTTATATCAGTTAGCTATAGATACCAGTATTTTATTTTCAGTGGCACTGTACTGGATTAGATATCCATTGGGTTGGACTCCCACAATCGTCCCTAGGTTCAGATAGCCTAGACAACCCTGCTAAATTCGGGACTTGCAACCCCGGGTCTAGTAGGGATGCGCGCACAGTAAGTACAGTTGCCAGGCCCAACAGCATGTTTAGTATTTTCACTTATTATGTATTAGTTTTCAAAACTCAAAATCTGTTATACTAGTTGAGTTTGATTACAGCTTCAGTTTAGTTAGCTTAGCTCAGCATTATGCTTCAGTTCAGTTTTCCATGTTAGCTCTATGTTCAGTTTATGTCTTCATGCTCAGATCACCGTATGCCATGACTAGTTTTCGATTGCTATGTAGCATGCCATGATTAGTTTTGATTGCTGTGTAGTATGCCATGTTTAGCTTAACCTGTTCATATTTTCAAATAACATGTTTTAAAATCATATCCGCATCGTTGCATGATTTTGTGAGGTAGATGGTTTCTTACTAAGCTTTTTAGCTTACAGATACTATTTTCCTTATACTGCAGATTCAGGTAAAAGGAAAATGGACTAGCAGTGGAGGCTGGAGGACAATGCGAAGATGGTGTGTGTGTGTGGAATTGGAATAAAAGGTCTTAGGGGACTTAGCAAATTGAACCTCAGACTCTTTAGCATTTACTTTAGCATTTATTTATTGGTTTTGATTTTCATGTTCTATGCACTTGTAGTTGTGTGTTGCCATGAATTCCTAAACTATGCTCTATGTTAAGTTAGGTACTGGTTTATGTCATTAGAATGTTGCTACATGTTATTAAAATAGTTTATCAGATATTAGATAGTTGTATGAGGGATTTTGGCATGCCAGAGTGCAGAAATCAGAGTTCCCGGGTGAAATCAGAACTCTGATCGATCTCCAGACCGATCGAGACGGCGCTCGGATGGTCCGCGTGACGGACCGATCCCAATGGCAGTGTTCTTTAGTATCCTCCGGATCGGTCACCGACCGATCCAACCTGATAGTGTTCCGGAGTTTAGGTTCTGGATCGGTCACCGCATGCAGACCTATCTCGATCGACTCGATCCATCCACTGGATCGGTCGCTAGACCGATCCACCGGAACAAGGTAGCTTGAAGGGATGAGCAATGACGACCCCCAGTGAACCGTAAGAACTCTCGGTCAAAGATCGAGTGCGTGGATTGATCCGGAGTGTGATATCAGCGGAAATACCTCCCTAGCAGGTGTACAACTCCTAGTTAGCAAAAATTTAAATTAGATCAGTTTTCCATACCGTTAGCTCAGCAAAAGACCGTAGCGATTCGCTACCCTAGTAGTAGAAGGCGGGTCGTTACCACGAACTGTCAGGATGCTGGCATCAGGCGGCAGGTGGGGAGGGCGCCTCACGCTAGGGGCTTGGCTTGGAGGTAGATTCAGGGAGGAGGGGCGGCGGCGCGTCCCGACCTCGGTATGCAGACAGGAAGAAAGGAAGAGGGAGAAAGAAGATAGTCGCCGACTCTCTGTTCCCTGGTGTCGTCAGCGTCGGGCAGAGGAGAAAAGAAGAGGCGGCGCCGGCGCTAGGGTAGCGGCTAAGAGGAAGAGGGAAAGGAGGAATCCGCGTGAAGTAGGGCACGGCTCGCGGGGGAAAAAGGAAGAAGGAAACGGCACAGTAGCGGAGGGAAAAGGAAAATAAGAAAAAGAAATAGGAAAAGGAAAATAAAACTTTTCCTCACTAAAACAGGGTAGCCTAAACAGGCTTTCCCGGAGACCCGTTTTATCCCCATAACCTAAGTCATACGGGCTCCGAAAAATTCCCAGAAAATTTCTAAAAATTCCGGAAAATTTCCTTATCGTTATTCGCCATTTTTTCGATATTTTACAAGCATCATCTCCGGTGGCCGGCCAAGGTCCTAGAAGCCCTTTTTGTTCGGTTGTGAGTCCAAGAATCAAAGTAAGTGCTTCTCACCTACAGTAGGAGTAGTTTCGAACCTTTGTTCTTCTTGAATTCGAAGCATAAGAAGCGCTTGTAGTGTAAATTTTTAATTAAGCCTATAGTGCAGATTTTAATTAAGCTTATAATGCAGATTTTTATGTAGAGCTTATATTGCAGATTTTAATTAAGCGCTTATAGTGCAGATTTTTAATTAAGCCTATAGTACAAATTTTAATTAAGCTTATAATGTAGATTTTTATGTAGAGCTTATATTGTAGATTTTAATTAAGCGCTTATAGTGCAGATTTTTAATTAAGCCTATAGTACAGATTTTAATAAAGCTTATAGTGCAGATTTTTATGTAGGCTTATAGTGCAGATTTTAATTAAGCTTATAGTACAAATTTTATGTTTGTATAGTATGCAGAAATAGTGTAGCATAGAATGCAGAATCTTGATTAGAATAGTATGCAAAATTTTGATTAGCATAGTATGCAGATTTTTGTTTATGCATTAATTCAAAGTTAGAATTTGTTTAAACATTTCAGTTTTTAAAGAAGCATTCTTTTATTAGAGGTATTAACAAGTATAAGAAAGATAAAGAAAAGAAAGAAAAAGGCCAAGGCCTTAAGTAGATCCCAAAGTCAAGTCTTTAGGGATTTTGGCACATAAGGTGCTCGTTAAAATGCCAAGGCATTATATATTAGAAGTATTAAAAGATAACAAGTATTTTACTTTTATCAGTGGCACCGTACTGGACTCTCAGTTATCCTTGGGTTGGGCTCACATAGTCGTCCCTAGGTTTAGATAACCTAGTAGTAACGGCACGGCCGACGGTCAACGGTAGACGACCCAAGGGTCGCCAAATGGGCCGCCAAATGGGTCGGATCGTTACAAAAGTAAAAGCAAGTACAGTTGCCAGGCCCAAGAAGAAGTTGATTATTATTTTAAAGTATTATAAGTATAAGTTTTTGAACAAGTAAAGCAAGTTTTACATAAGTATAAAGTATTAAAGAATATGTTTTAAACAAGTGAATTAAAGAATAAGTTTAGAACAGACGAATTAAGTTTCACTTTGTTTTAAAATCAGCAAGTTGAGTTTTCTTTTATGTTAGCATGTTATTTAGATTAGCTTACTGTTCTTTGCTATTTTCTGAGCATGAGTATCTTTACATGTTTAGCATTTCAGCTTGTCTTGTTCTTTTATTAGTAGATGAGCATGAGTAGCCTTCAGTAAGAAATCAGTTAGATCATGTTATAGATGTATGTACATGCATATCGAGATTTTGTGAGTTAGATAGTGCTTACTAAGCAATTTTGCTTATAGATGCATTCCTCTTACTGCAGATAAAGGAAAGGAAAAGCTATAGTAAAGGAAGGCGACAAGGAGGTGCGGATGGATGTGTGATGCCTGGACTATAGAAGCCTTGGGATTTAGCATAAGAATTTATTAACAAAGAGTTGAGTAGAATGTATTAGATGAGTCATTTAGTCTTCTGCTGCTAGTTAATTGTAAGTTTTGAGTTTTTTTAGAGTTTATGTATTGATCTTTACATGTAAACAACTCTAATTAAGTAAAGTTAGTAGTCCAGTAGCGCTCCGCCCTCATAGTCCAGTAGTGAGGAGGGTGGGGTGTTACAAGTTGGTATCAGAGAAGTTCCTATTCTCCAACATCACACATCAGCACCATCCTTGCCGTCTTAAAGTAAGAAAGCATTTAATTTTTTTTTATGCTTTCTTTATTATTTACAGTAAAGAGAAATCCTTAGAAGTATTAGATTATATGTACAGAATAGGGAGATGTTTAGAAGTGCTTATAAATCGGGGACCTAAGCCTGGAGAGCTTGCCAATTTATGTTCTGGGATGGTGGTATGATCCGGGGACCTAAGCCCGGTGAGCGCGCCAGAATTAAACAAGATATGTTCTGGGATGGTGGTATGATCTGGGGACCTAAGCCCGGTGAGCGCGCCAGAATCAAACAAGATATGTTCTGGGATGGTGGTATGATCTGGGGACTTAAGCCCAGTGAGCGCGCCAGAATCAAACAAGATATGTTCTGGGATGGTGATATGATCTGGGGACCTAAGCCCAATGAGCGCGCCAGAATCAAACAAGATATGTTCTGGGATGGTGGTATGATCCGGGGACCTAAGCCCGGTGAGCGCGCCAGAATAAAGGGGAACTCCGGTCCTAAGTTCGGACCCCTACCAACCTAGCGCTAGAGTAGTTGTCTGATCAACAACTTATGTTATGGTACTACTAAGTGCAACTAGGCCACCACAATAGTATGTTTATGAGTATGCATGCAAGTATGTTCAAGTCATGTTATGTTTATATTTATGTTTATGTTTAGGTCTACGTTATGTTCATGTTATGTTTTTGCCTATGCATGTGGACATGCTTGTGATCGAGTCTATCATTATGTTTAGTTCATCTACCATGCTTACATTTATGCTGTCATGCTTATGTCACTGCTTATGTTTATGTTCATTGTATGTAGGTTAGGAGGTCCTAAGATACCTTTGATGTGGTTTTCCTTAGTACATTAGATTATGGACACTAACTAATGCATGTACAAGGTAGAGAACATGCTATAGAATTATTCTAAGTTCGACGACGAACTTTTTATAAGATATGGGGAATTGTAACGACCCAAATTTCCTCAATTAGAGTCCTAAATGTAATTTAAAAATACTATATAAATATTCTAGAGATTTTTAGAAATTTTTAGAGTATTTTTATGTAATTTTTGGAGGTCGTTTGGTATTTTTACTAAACGAAGGAAGTTTCAAAAAAAAAATATGTCCAAATTGAACCCACGACCTTTGACTCGGTCAAAACCTGACTAACCAGGTGGGCAAACAGATTTTTCTGTTTAGAAAAGGCAGCGAATTTATTTAAGATAGTTAATAGAATATTGGAGTATAAAAGGGATAAGTTGATCTTGGATTTGTCTGTTTAGAAAAGGTAGCGAATTTATTTAAGATAGTTAACAGAATATTATAAAAGGGATAAGTTGATGTTGAATTTGTCTGTTTAGAAAAGGTAGCGAATTTATTTAAGATAATTAACAGAATATTGGATTATAAAAGGGATAAGTTGATGTTGGATTTGTCTGTTTAGAAAAAATAGCGAATTTATTTAAGGAGTTAACAAAAATATTAAGTTATAAAAAGCGATAAGTTGATGCTCTGTTTTCCCGTGACTTAAACCATTCTCTCCTTCTCTTCTGCGTACGATGGCGGAGCCCGGGCAGAAAACGGAAGGGGGTTAGGGCATCATCTCCGGTGGCCGGCCAAGGTCCTAGAAGCCCTTTTTGTTCGGTTGTGAGTCCAAGAATCAAAGTAAGTGCTTCTCACCTGCAATAGAAGTACTTTCGAACCTTTGTTCTTCTTGAATTCGAAGCATAAGAAGCGCTTATAGTGCAGATTTTTAATTAAGCCTATAGTGCAGATTTTAATTAAGCTTATAATGTAGATTTTTATGTAGAGCTTATATTGCAGATTTTAATTAAGCGCTTATAGTGCAGATTTTTAATTAAGCCTATAGTACAGATTTTAATTAAGCTTATAATGCAGATTTTTATGTAGAGCTTATATTGTAGATTTTAATTAAGCGCTTATAGTGCAGATTTTTAATTAAGCCTATAGTACAGATTTTAATTAAGCTTATAGTGCAGATTTTTATGTAGGCTTATAGTGCAGATTTTAATTAAGCTTATAGTGCAGATTTTATGTTTGCATAGTATGCAGAAATAGTGTAGCATAGAATGCAGAATCTTGATTAGAATAGTATGCAGAATTTTGATTAGCATAGTATGCAGATTTTTGTTTATGCATTTCAAAGTTAGAATTTGTTTAAACATTTCAGTTTTTAAAGAAGCATTCTTTTATTAGAGGTATTAACAAGTATAAGAAAGATAAAGAAAAGAAAGAAAAAGTCCAAGTCCTTAAGTAAATCCCAAAGTCAAGACTTTAGGGATTTTGGCACACAAGGTGCTCGTTAAAATGCCGAGGCATTATATATTAGAAGTATTAAAAGATAACAAGTATTTTACTTTTATCAGTGGCACTGTACTGGACTCTCAGTTGTCCTTGGGTTGGGCTCCCATAGTCGTCCCTAGGTTTAGATAACCTAGTAGTAACGGCACGGCCGACGGTCGACGGTCGACGACCCGAGGGTCGCCAAATGGGCCGTCAAATAGGCCGCCAAATGGGTCGGGTCGTTACAAAAGTAAAAGCAAGTACAGTTGTCGGGCCCAAGAAGAAGTTGATTATTATTTTGAAGTATTATAAGTATAAGTTTTTGAATAAGTAAAGCAAGTTTTACATAAGTATAAAGTATTAAAGAATAAGTTTTAAACAAGTGAATTAAAGAATAAGTTTAGAACAGACGAATTAAGTTTCACTTTGTTTTAAAATCAGCAAGTTGAGTTTTCTTTCATGCTAGCATGTTATTTAGATTAGCTTACTGTTCTTTGCTATTTTCTGAGCATGAGTAGCTTTACATGTTTAGCATTTCAGCTTGTCTTGTTCTTTTATTAGTAGATGAGCATGAGTAGCCTTCAGTAAGAAATCAGTTAGATCATGTTATAGATGTATGCACATGCATATCGAGATTTTGTGAGTTAGATAGTACTTACTAAGCAATTTTGCTTATAGATGCATTCCTCTTACTGCAGATAAAGGAAAGGAAAAGCTATAGTAAAGGAAGGCGACAAGGAGGTGCGGATGGATGTGTGATGCCTGGACTATAGAAGCCTTGGGATTTAGCATAAGAATTTATTAACAAAGAGTTGAGTAGAATGTATTAGATGAGTCATTTAGTCTTCCGCTGCTAGTTAATTGTAAGTTTTGAGTTTTTTTAGAGTTTATGTATTGATCTTTACATGTAAACAACTCTAATTAAGTAAAGTTAGTAGTCCAGTAGCGCTCCGCCCTCACAGTCCAGTAGTGAGGAGGGTGGGGTGTTACAATTAGAGCACCTTTTAAATTTATTTTATTTACTTTTTTTAATAAGGTCCATGGTAGCACATATAGAGTTTATGGAAGGGGATATAGAAACAAGTTTTTCGAAAGGAGACCATACCAGGCCCACATTGGCCTTGATATACTCTCATATCAGGCCCACGTTGGGTCTGATATGCTCTCATATCAGGCCCAATAGAGGCTGATTTTTTATTTTTTTTTTCAATACTTGCTACCACACCTACAGACTTTAAATCATGAATTGCTAGCACCGTTGGAGTGCTTAAAATGTCAATATTCCACTCGAACTAAAATGGGTCCAATCAGAGGTGTCTAGATCTATCAGTGGATTTTGACCAAAATCCACCGATGGTCCTCCCCTACTTGGATTTACCTGAAACCACATTTCCTGTGAAGGTCTGAGGTGGGAGGAGCAATATATGGTGTCAAAAGATATTTATACACACTGGATTAGAAGTTCTTGCTCCGTGCCATTTGACACGGAACGGTGCACACACACACACACACACACACACATATATGATCTGAATTTATTCTAGTTAATAAAAAATTATAATTTATATCTGATTTTTTATTTCCTCATATTCTCGTTCAATAAAAAGGTTTGAGTGGGGAGGAGCTATAAATTTGAAACAATGCTTTTGTAGTTTGGAGAACAACAACCACCATTTTATTTTTAAGTCAAATATGAGGTAGAGAGTAAAGGTATGTTATGATATTATTAGCCCTACCCCCCCCCCCCCCCCCCCGCCCCGTGCGGTGCTGTAGACTTAAACCCTATTGGAGCACCTTTTAAATTTATTTTATTTACTTTATTTTGATAAGGTCCATGGTAGCACGTTTAGAGTTTATGGAAGGGGGATATAGAATCAAGTTTTTTCAAAGGAGACCATACCAGTCCCACGTTGGGCCTGATATGCTCTCATATCAGGCCCAATAGAGGCTGATTTTTTATTTTTTTTCAATAATTGCTACCATACCTATAGAGCTTTAAATTATGAATTTCTAGCACTGTTGGAGTGCACGAAATGTCAGAATCTCACTCGAACTAAAATGGGTCCAATCAGAGGTGTCTAGGTCCATCAGTGAGTTTTGACCAAAATCCACTGATAGCCCTCCCCTACTTGGATTTACCTGAAACCACATTCCCTGTGAAGGTCTGAGGTGGGAGGAGCTATATATGGTGTCAAAATATATTTATACACACTGGATTAGAAGTTCTTATTCCGTGCCATTTGGCACGGAGCGGTGCACCTCTTTTCTTTTATATATATATATATTTATATACGTATGTTACGATACTATTAGCCGTATCTGACTCCCCGTGCTGTAGACTTAAACCCTATTGGAGCACCTTTTAAATTTATTTTATTTACTTTTTTTTAATAAGGTCCATGGTAGCACGTTTAGAGTTTATGGAAGGAGGATATAGAATCAAGTTTTTTTGAAAGGAGACTATACCAGGCCCACATTGGGCCTGATATACTCTCATATTAGACCCAACAGAGGTTGATTTTTTTTTTCAATACTTGCTACCACACCTACAGAGCTTTAAATCATGAATTGCTAGCACAGTTGGAGTGCTTGAAATGTTAGAATCCCACTTGAATTGAAATGGGTCCAATCAGATGTGTCTAGGTCCATCAGTGGATTTTGACTAAAATTCACTGATGGCCCTCCTCTATTTGGATTTACCTGAAATCACTTTCCCTGTGAAGGTCTGAGTGGGGAGATGGTATATATGGTGTCAAAACTTAATTATACACCCTGGATTAGAAGGTTGTAACGACCTGATTTTCCCTATTTCGAGTTCCAAATATCTATAAAAATATTTGGAAATGCTTTTAAAATATTCTAGAGATTTTTTGAAATTTTTAGAGTATTTTTACACAATTTTTGGAGGTCGTTTAGTATGTTTACAAAAAGAAAGAAATTTTGACAAAAACTGTTGAAGGCGAGGTTCGAACCCACGACCTCGGGGCGGACTGACCCAACCGGACACAGCCCAACCAGCTGAACTACACGGGCTTTGTTAACTAAGAATGGAGAGAAAAAGAGTTAAAGTTTAGTTATTTGGGAAAACCCTAGATATAAGAAAAAGCTTAAGTTTCTCCTGAACCGGGAAATCCCGAAACCTAATTTCTCCTTCTCCCTCGCGACGGCGTCTTCTCTTCTCGGGCGAAACCGCAGCCAAGGCTAGGGTTTCTTCTCTCCGACGCCGGCGAAGGGCTTTTCCAGTGGGTCCTCAACCGTGTGCGGCCACCATCATCGAGGAGGATCTGTGGGCGCAAGAAGAAGCCGAAAACTCAAGTTATCCGAACCCTAAAAGCCTTCTTCCTCTCCTTCGGTTGTAAGTGCAAGCAAACCGTAGTAAGTACTACTCACCTGTGGTAGGAGTTGCTCCGAGCTTCGATTTTCTTCCTTGCTCCGAATTTAGGGTTTCCATTTCTCTTTATTTCGGATTTTGCTGTGCCGAGTAGTATTGTATACTAGAGCTTTTCCTTTCTTTTCTTTGTTTATCTGGCTGAATTTCTAAAGTTGAGTTGCTGTGCCGAATTGCCATGCTAGGGTTTTTCTTTACCTTCCACAGCATGCTAGAGAGGATAGGGTGTTATGAAACTCGGAAAAAATCTGTATGAAGGGGTAGGTTCGAATTTCAATTTTCCTTCTTTGCGTTCAGTACCTACTGTACAGAATTAAACAGGCTAGGGATTAGTTTCATTCTTTCCTTCAATTGCTGCTTAGTTATGTTGTCGTGTAGTGCTATGTAGTTTGGATTCTTCAATTCTTCCTTGCTGAACCGAATAAGAACGGCCTTAAGGTTTGCTGTTTTGTGATAGTTTAGGTTCATTTGCAGAAATCCTTACAAGGTCTTAGATGGAAATTTCTTCTGTTATTTCCTGTTGTAACCGATCATGTGGTTAGGGAATTAGTTGCTCTTTCCTTGCTTTTAAACCTGCTGTACCAGATTTAGCATTATTGGTTGGTTCCCTTGTAGTTTAACAAGCCTGTACAGTTGGTGATTTGGAAGTACAGTTTCAGAATCGGTTGTTTGTTTTTTAGATAGCTGTGAGTATGCCTCCTCCATTATTTAGCCTTGACCATTAGTGTTTAAAGCTTGAAACATTGATGTTTTGTGCTTTTGTGCTTGCTGCCATGGGCTTTGAAGGAAGGAGAAGAAGGGGCAGGTTGTGGTCACTGGAATGGATAGTCATGGGTAGCATTTTTGGTCTCTTTTGCTTGTTACTAGGGTGCTGAATAGAGCCAGGAGTAGCCTATATAAGTAGAAGAAGTATTGCAGATTTGGTTTAGCTTATGTGGCTTGCATTATCTCGGATTAATGGGGCTGGTAGTTAGCTTTCTTTTGCTCTATTTTATAGCATGTTTAGAAAGTTCAAGTTAGCTTTCTTTTGCTCTATTTTACAGCATGTTTAGAAAGTCCAAGTTGCTTTCTTTTGCTCTATTTTATAGCATGATTAGTAAGCTCAAAGTTGCTTTCTTTTGCTCTCTTTTATAGCGTGATTAGTAAGTTCAAAGTTACTTTCTTTTGCTCTATTTTATAACATGATTAGTAAGCTCAAAGTTGTTTTCATTTGCTATTTTAACAAGCATGAACAGCCATGTATTCTAGTGGAAAAATAAGAATCCTATTAAATACTTTTAGAAGTATTAACAAGTAAAAGAAAGAAAAAGAAAAGAAAGAGAAAAGACAAGGCCTTAAGTAAATTCCAAAGTCAAGACTTTAGGGATTTTGGCACACAAGGTATCTATTAAAATGCCAAGGCATTTAAAGAAGAAGTAATTAAGATTATAAGTATTTTACTTTTAAGAAGAGGCTAGTACCCGACTTCACAAGGTTGTCGTTAAATAAATCCAGGTGTCCAATTCCAAGGTCTTGGCCCTGGTAGACCAAGGTCTGCTCTTTTAGGATTGGTGGCTCGCTACCCCAACCTATTAGGGAACGCGCATAAGATGGTACTAAGCCTGGGCCCAAGAAGAAGTTGATTATTATTTTGAAGTATTATAAGTATAAGTTTTTGAACAAGTAAAACGAGTTTTACATAAACATAAAGTATTAAAGATTAAGTTTAGAACAAATGAAATAAGTTTCATATAGTTCTAAAAATCAGTAAGTTTAGTTCTTTATTCTACCATGTTTATCTAGTAGATGAGTAGTTTTTCATGTTTACCTATTAGATGAGCAGCATGATTAGCTATTAGAATTATATGAGTAGATTCCTTAGTTTTTCTTTGCTATCAGTTTAACATGAGCAGTATTGATTCCTATTTTTAGTCCTTTTCTACTAGATACACATGAGCAGTTTCCTTTGGTATTATTACCAGTGTTCAGTTTTATTTCTGTACACCATGAGTACTTTGCTATTAGATGAGTACATGCAGCTTTTCTTTTAGCATTTCAGTTTTAGTATTATTGCATTATTTTTATGCACTTCGAGTTTTTGTGAGATAGATTAGTATTTACTAAGCGTTTCGCTTATAGATTTCTTTTTCCTCCTACTGCAGATAAAGGAAAAGCTAAAGTATGAAAGGAAGGCGACAAGGTGGTGGTGATGAAGGTGTGTGATGGCTGGACTATGGAGAGATCAAGAGTTTGCTAAGGAGTTGTCAAAACTTACCTGTTTAGAGTTTCCTTTTCTTTTCTCCTTAATGCTATGATGAAGTTGAGATTATAATTGAGTCTATTCCGCACTTGTAGCTTGTTATGTCTTATCGTTGGAGTACTATCTGTTTACTATTGCTAGAGTAGTTTCCTTCTTCTTATTGAGTTATTATACTGCGTGGTTGTGTAATTATATGTTCCAGCCGCCTGTGGCTGAGTATACATTGTTTGTATTATTGATTTGGTCACCGGTACAGGGGAAATTCTGCCAAAATTTTTCGGTAGGGATTTCTCGTAGTTAAGTAGCGTACCGGTTAAGTAAAGTTAGTAGTTAAGTAGCGTCCACCTTTAGAGAGTAATAGTAGTGTAGAAGGTGGGTCGTTACAAAGGTCTTGCTCCGTGCCATTTGGCTCAGAACATGTAAAGCTTGGAGTTACCAGGATAACAAACAATTTTTTTTCTCAATCCATATTTACATTGGAGTTGCACATTTACATGCCTAATGTAAATTTTAATGCAAACATTGTACACTTGAAACCCAGTGTCATACCTATCCTATTGGGATTTTTTAAAAATTATGCCCGTTACCAATTTTTTAGTTTTCAGAAGATAGATATGGTGTGCAATATAATGATTTATATAAATTATGTCTCTTTTAATTTATAAGCACCGGCATGACAATTTGGATATTGTGATTTTTAGTTCACTAATCACTATGCAATAGTATTATTATTCTTGTGACAATTTAGTATACCCTTCTCATATGATACATACCACTGTATTAAACCACATAGACTACACACACAGATATAAAACTACAAATACTACCTAATAGTACCTTTACATTGCCTACCAACTTTTTGGCTTACAACGCTGGCTATTTAATCCAATGTTTTACAAAACTTATCCCTCAAAATTGATACGATTACATCAATTCTAATTTTTTTCATGTCTCATTGCTTGAAATCCATCTTCATTTCGTACAGAAGACATCGAATGTATTGGATCACAAAGAAGCCACAGTCAAGGCTGTAAATAACATCACCAATTTAATGTTCAATATTTTAAATCAATATTTTCTGTTCAGAGTATTTGCTCAGCTTACCTAGCTTCTTGTTGTGGGCATTCTATTGTACGAGACATCCATTGATCGAGGGGATGATGCCTTTCAAATTTTGGATAAATAGCAGCAAGATGCTCACGACTATAGAGTTTTAAATCTGATACCTGTAAGATTGTGGAGGAAATTTAAATTTGACATTAACTAGCATTTATACTACAATACAAACAAACACATGAATATTGGATGCTCACCGCTTCATCAAATTCAAAGTTGTATTTTCTTCCACTTGCTAGAGAATTATAATGATTGAACGTCATAGAATTGGTGTCGACCACCAACAAGTGGAAGTATGCATTATCACTGCAGATTGGTATAAAAATATATCTAACCTCTTCATCTTCTGTATCTGTCTTTATCAGTTGTTGAAAGGCAACCTTGCTTGAGAATTTTATTAATGACTACAAAAATACAAATTCATACATACTTAACCATAATAAATTGTATCAAATTTTAACTATTCTCAAATAAAATCCTTACTGTAAAGAAGGTTGAACAATGAATAGACTTGTTGTATCTCCTACCAGACGAGGATGCCCCCCTAAATAGAATCTTACAATACGTGTCAATTACCTCCCCATTTGTCAACATCTCTCCATTCACACCAGATAAAAGGGAATACACATTTAAAGCAAAGGGTGGCTCCTCCCAAACTAATTCATTTGTAAACTTACAAAGTAAAGCAATGATTATAATTCACAGATTTTAATTAGAGAACCATATAATCATCTAAATTACAA
This sequence comes from Zingiber officinale, assembly GCF_018446385.1. Taxonomy (NCBI): domain Eukaryota; kingdom Viridiplantae; phylum Streptophyta; class Magnoliopsida; order Zingiberales; family Zingiberaceae; genus Zingiber; species Zingiber officinale. The sequence goes on along the minus strand of NC_056006.1, from coordinate 68,218,558 downwards.
AATCATATAATTGTCTTGACTTATAAATTAATTATATCAACTATGTAATTCGCATACTTTAGTTTCTCCAACACTTTTAACAGGTACGCCACATCTTGATCTTATTTTTTTTTCTTCGAAGTCTTAAATTGCTTCTTCACAAACTATGTCCATCAACATAAAAGAATTTTAATTAGCGAATTAAATCAAACAAATTACTATAAATTTTGCAAATATCTACTTACATCAATGGCTTGTTTCCTCATTTGGTTATGTGAGGTAATCCTATTTACATCATTCTCTGCCTCTTCTTCAGATTCATCTTCCTTTAATTTTACAATCTCTATTTCGTCTTCCATATCATCCACCTTAATTTTTTCTTTCCCCTTTTACAAGACATCATGTCCCTTTAAACTTTTTTCCCCTCTCTTTGTCTTGAAATGTTCTCCGTAAGCTCACATATTTGTATATTTCTCTGATGCCTCTTAGATAAAATTTGGAGCCACAGTGTGTTAGAGTTACAAAAGGTATAACTAGTTATTAGTTTCTACATCATAACTAGTTCATTCTTTTATATAGATTTTTAAATATCAAACACAAGAGGCTTAAGATTTTTATATTATCGTTTTGTTATCGTTTTTTGATTTCATGTTTGATATTGTGCTTCTATTGAGGTGTCTGTAGTTAAACCTAGTTTACTGTAAGAAGTTAAATATCTGATTTCTTTGAAAGGCTTTGTCGAGACACCCAAGAAGGCCTAGTGCCTCGCCATGTTTGACCTGAGAGTCGATCCTTGAAATAGATATTTGATAACTTTTGTAATATGGTTTAACTTAAGAAGAATACATCAGTTAAACTTGGATTAAGAATGTTAAGTTCCATTTGCAATCTAAGTTTAACTCCTGAAGATTGAACTTGAATCAATAATATTAAGTTTTGTTTGTCATTCAAGTTTAACTTCAGTAGAGCACAAGGGTAGCTAGAAAAGTTCTATGCTTGTACAAAATTTTTATATAGGGAAACTAGAGCGGCTCCAGGTATAGCAACCAACAATTGGTATCAGAGCTAGGGTTATGCCTCTGTGTGTTTGGTTTTCAGTTTAAATTATGCACATGTCATATATATTTTAGGCAGAATAATAGTAGAATGTGCAAATAGATTAACTCTATGGTTGCAGGCATCCTAGATCCAACTATTATGGCCCTAATGTGATCATGTGTGATTAGACCCTCGGACATGTCGAGGGTATTTTATGTGTGTGCATGATTGTATGTATTAAATACAGCAGGAGCTGTATTAGTTTTAGGATTTTATATTTTTGTTTCGATCTAGATTACATGTACATTCCCTTATGGAATATAGGATCGATAAATGTAAAATTCTATTTTTATCGCAGATTGTTCTAGCGAGGCATGGTACTATTTGAGGACCAGAGGCAGAGCGGAAAAAGAAGCAAGGTAAATGCAACAACTAGACCCGATTACGGTGGCTAAAGATGGCTGCAGGTAGGTTGGTAGCACACGAAGGACAGTGATAGAAGAGACCATAATAGTTGAAATTTTTTTTTTACACATTTATTGCTTTTTATTTGTTGTGATGTGTGTGTGCTTGTGATGTGTGCTTGCATGGTTAAAATTTTTCACCTTAAATAACTAAGTGAGAGAGGGATTTATAAATAAATTTCACTATCTCCATTACTGGTTTGAAAGTGATGCAAACAAACTTGCATGTTAGCTCTGAGTGCCTTCCTCCACAACGGATGGGTTTGTTTGCGGGTCACTAGATCAAACTTCCTTTTATAGATGATTATAGGAAATTATTTAGGAGCGTGTGATCTTCTCCAATTGAAGGGGCACAATCCTATTTAATGGACTAAGTATCAAGTAATGGTATACACTTAAACGCATTTAATAGTATCCTCCCCAATGGAGTCGCTGCTATTTTTTGCGTGACCAAAGGAAAACCAACTATTAATTTGTCATAAAATTAGGTAAAATCCCCTCTTACAAATGTTTGAATTTGTATACGTCAACACTAACGTGGAATACAAAAAATCATGATGTTTGAGCTAATTTTATTTGTCATAAATTTATGTTGACAAAATAAAATTAATGGGTAAAACCTCCTCTTTCAAATATTTGAATTTGTATACGTTCACACTAACATGGCATACAAAATTCATGGTGTTAGAGATAATTTAAGGTTGACAAGATAATTAATAGGTAAGACCCTCCTCTTACAAATGTTTGAATTTCTATACGTCCACACTAACGTGGCATACAAAATTCACGGTGTTTGAGGTGTTGGTGAATTTAAATGATATTGTTTTGAGGAATCAATATTATTTTAAATTATAAAGTTTTGACCAAATATTTGATCGAAGACAAACCAACTATTAATTTATTTGTCATAAAGATAGGTTGATAAGATAATAAAATTAATGAATAAAATTTTTTCTTACAAATGTTTAAATTTGTATACGTCTACACTAACGTGGCATACAAAATTCACGGGGATTTTGAGGTATTGGTCTTGACCAAATATTTTTGTGATTCTTAGGATTTCAAATATTTTTCAATCCCCTAGATGTTAGAGAATACACTTACTAGTCTCAAATTATAATGATTGGAAATAAAACTTGGACACTTAAGTAGACTGTCCTCTAAGAAATGAGAACAATAAAGGTGTATTTTATTCATTAGTTGTTGAAACATGTTTAGTGGTGTTATCTACCAGTACCTGGTGTGTAGATACGAGAGCCACTGATCATGTTTGCAATTCATTGCAGAGGTTCCAGGAAACCCGACAACTATATGAAAGGGAAAATACCATCTACATGGGCACTGCTGCAAAAGTAGCAGCTGTTGCAGTGGGAGATGTTTATCCTTTGATAGGAATAAAACATTGATTGTCTTTACGTACCAAGTTTTAGAATGAATTTGATTTCAGTTTCTAAAACTATTTAAGGATGGATATTCTATCTATTTTGATGGCAAAGTTGTTATAAAAAAATAGGAAAGTTATCTGTTCTGGTATGCAATACTACCACAATGCAACAAATGGAAATTAATAACACATCTTATAATTTTAATAAGAGAAAGCAACCTTCGAAAATGAACCAAACATATCTTTGACATCTAAGGTTAGGTCATATTAACTTGAGTAGGATTTAAAGGTTAATAGTCGATGGACTTTTGGGTTCATTGGAGGTGGAAAACTTTCCAACCTGTGAGTCTTGCTTGGAAGGAAAAATGACCGAGAAGCTTTTTAAGACTAAGGGGTATAGAGCCAAAGATGTGTTGGAACTGGTTCATTCCGATTTGTGTGGACCTATGACTATCCAGGCAAGAGGTGGTTTCGAATACTTCGTCTCTTTTATAGACAACTATTCGAGATACGGGTACATTTCCATGATGCGCTGCAAGTCTGAGTGCTTTGATAAGCTCAAAGAGTATGAGGTTGATGTGGAGAAACATCATGGTAAAAGTATTAAGACACTACGGTGAGATCGTAGTGGCAAGTACCTCTTAGGAGAGTTTAGGAGTCACTTATCAAAAGTTGGGATTCAATCCCAACTGACTGCACCTGGTACACCCCAACAGAATGGTGTGACAGAACGAAGGTATAGGACTCTTATGGAAATGGTTAGATCAATGATGAGTTATTAAGAATTACCAAATTCGTTTTGGGAATATGCTCTGGAAACATCAGTGTACATTCTGAATATGGTACCTTCTAAGTCAATACCCTCTACACCCATAGAATTGTTGAATAGGTGTAAGCCTAGTCTAAAGCATATTTGGATTTGTGGTAGTCCAGTACGTGTGCTAAAGGGAGACATTGATAAATTGGAATCACGTACAGAAGTTTGTTTGTTTATAGGTAATCCTAGAGGAACGAAAGGTGATTTATTTTATAGTTCTAAAGATCATAAGGTCATTGTTAGCACCAATGCCCAATTTTTAGAAGGGGACTATGTAATGAACCACAACCCCATGAGTAAAATTATTCTTAAGAAAATAATAGAGGACACGTCTAATCTAGTACCAAGAGTACAAGATGAGATACCACAAGAAACTGCGACACATGTCACAAATGATGCACAATTACAGGCAGTGCCTCATCGTAGTGGGAGGGTTGATAGACAACTTGAGAGATTTATATTTTTAGGAGAGTCTTCGGACTTGATCCCAGGTAAACATGAACCTGATCCCCGAACATACGACGAAGCACTCCAAGATATAGATGTAGCATTTTTGCAAAGAGTAATAAATTCAAAAATAGAATCTATGTATTCTAACAAAGTCTGGGAGCTAGTAGAACCATCAAATAGTGTAAAAGCTATTGGGTGTAAATAGATCTACAAAAGAAAAAGAGGGACAGACGGGAAGGTGGAAACTTTCAAAGTAAGGCTTGTTGCGAAGGGGTATACTCAGAAAGAGAGAATCGATTATGAGGAAACCTTTTCGCCAGTAGCTATTCCTAAGTCTATCTGGATACTCTTATCTATTGCTGCTCATATGGATTATGAGTTTTGGAAAATGAATGTCAAGACAGCTTTCCTTAACGGAAGTCTTGAAGAAAATATCCATATGAAGCAACTAGAGGGGTTTATTGCAAAGGGCAAAGAGCATCTAGTATGCAAGCTCAATCAGTCGATTTATTAACTGAAGCAAGTTTCAAGATCTTGGAACATCCATATTAATGAAGTAATTTAGTTATATGGATTTATTCAATATCCGGATGAGTCTAGTGTATACAAGAAGTGTGATGGAAACGTGGTGGTATTTCTTGTACTATACGTAGATGACATTTTGTTAGTTGGAAATAATATCAAAGTATTGTCAGAAGTAAGGGTATAGTTGTCCAAGCAATTCAATATGAAGGACTTGGGAGAATGCGCACATATTCTCAGGATCAAAGTAATAAGGGATCGTAAAAAAAGAATGTTGTGCTTATCCCAAGCTTCATATATCGATACAATCCTATCTTATTTTAGCATGCAAGAATCCAAGAAAGGTTTTCTACCCTTTAGGCATGGAGTATCTTTATCTAAAGAGATGTCTCCGAAGATATCAAAAGAGATGAAGGCAGTTACTTATGCTTCAGCTGTATGAAACCTAATGTATGCTATGTTATGCACGAGGTCGAATATCTGTTTTGCCGTGGGCATGGTTAGCAGATATCAAAGTAATCCTGGACTGGGACACTGGACTGCTGTAAAGCATATATTAAAGTACCTGAAAGGGACTAGACATTATATGTTAGTTTACAAGATAGATGATTTGCTCTCTGTGGATTACACGGATTCGAACTTCTAATCTAATATGGACAATAGAAAGTAAACCTCAGGGTTTTGTATTTACTTTAGGAAGTGCAGTCATAACTATAGAGGAGTGTTAAGCATTAGTGCTCTTTCGGACTCCAGTATGGAAGCTGAGTATATGGCAGCCTCTGAGGCAGCCATAGAAGCTATATGGCTCAGAAACTTCATGATGGACTTAAATATGATTCCTGGTTTGCCCAAAAATTATTACAATTTATTGTGATAATAGTGGTGCAGTAGCAAACTCGAAGAAACCATGAGTCCATAAGGCAAGTAAACACATTGAGCGCAAGTACCACCTAATACGAGGCATCGTATAAACAAGGAAATGTTGTTGTCGCCTAGATTGCATCAGATGATAACTTGGAAGATCTTTTCACTAAGGCACTTAAGGCAAGAGCTTTTGATGGGCATATTGAGGGTTGAGAATTAGATGTATGGCAATGTTTATGACATCATAGTCTTTTAGTATAAGTGGAAGATTGTTAGAGTGTATACTAAAAGCCTAGCTTTTTGTAAACATTGAAATAAAGAATCACATTGGTCAAATGTCTACATGTATATGCTAAGTGTAGTTGTTTAATTAATTTATATTGTAGATAACATGGTGTGTGGTGTCACACACAGAAGATCATGTTATCAGTTCCTTATAAGTTATAAATAGTAGCTCACGACTAAGATGGACAAGAACAAACCATTAGAATAGTCGTAGTGTAATTTGGTATTAGTTTATCTTGACTATAAAATTACACTAGTACACTCTAAGTGTATTGAGCAGGATCATTTGAGGTAGTCTCTTTTTATACTAACTACATAAAAGAACAAGACCTCTGTTATTATGAAAGTGTGTGCTCTTAATCCCAATATAATAACAAGCATATATATTTAGTATTTATTTCTTTAATTTATCAGTGCGTGAGATTTAGTTCGATAAATCAATAGGCCCGATAAGTTGGCAAATAATATTATTTATAGTGTGTGTTGTTGATTATAGAAGGAAACTGTGTCCTACAAATCTAGGTTGATGATGTCCCCAAGAGGAGCTCATAAGGATTGTCATGTAAACCCTGCAGGTGGACTTAGTCCGACATGACAATAAGGTTGAGTGGTACTACTCTTGGAGTTAGATATTAATTAAGTGAGTTGTCAGTAACTCATTTAATTACTGGACATTCGATATCTTAAACACAGGGAGATTAACACACTCATGATAAGAAGGAGCGCATATAGTAATATGGGATTGGTACGGTAGTTCAATAATAACTCTTTAGTGGTATGAGTTATTTTTGATGAACTCGAGTTGGGTGTTCAGGGAGAACACGGGAAGCTCAAGTTCATCGAGAGACCAAAACCAATTCCTCCTCTTGGTCCCTGTCATAGCCTCTTAATTATAAAGTCTTATATCCACCTAAATCACACCTTCTTACCCATCCTTAGGTGGTCGGCCAAGCTAAGCTTGGAGCCCAAGCAAGGGTCGACCAAACCAAGCCTTGGATGGGATTAAGATGTGGTCGGCCTAGCTTGGAGCCCAAGCTTAGGTGGTCGGCCACATAAAAATAAAAGGGAGTTTTATTTTAAAAATCTTTCCTTTTATGGAAGCCATGATTTTAAAAGAGAGTTTTAAAAATTAAATATTTCCTTTTATAGTTTCTATAAAGGATTAAGAGAAAGGTTTGATATCTTTCCTTATTTGTAGTTAAAAGGAAAATTTTAATTTTTGGAGAAAACTTTCCTTAACTATAATCATCCACATGTTTTAATAGAGAGATTTTAATTTATAAAAGTTTTCTTTTATAACCAACCATGAAGGGAATTTAAAAGAGAAATTTTTATTTTAAAAATTTCCGGAAACAAATAAGGAAGTTTTAATTTTGTGTTTAAAACTTTCCTTGTTTGGAGCTCAATGAGGTGGTCGACAATAGCAAAAATAAAAGGAAATTTTTAATTAAATTTCCTTTTATTCATTGGCAAGGAGAATAAGGAAGTTTTAATTATGTCTAAAACTTTCCTTATTTGCCATGACCAAGGATTATAAAAGAGATGGAGGGGTTGCCCCATGACACAACATATCTATTATTCCTCTCCTCTCTTTTCCTTGGTGGTGGCCGGCCCTCTTTCATCCTCTTCTCTTCTTCCTTGGAGGCCGGCGGCATCACATCTCTTGGAGCTTTTGGTGGCCGGATCTTGCTTGAGGAAGAAGGAGAGAAATGAGACTTTGTTTCATAGCATCCCTTGGAGCTTGGTGGTGGTGGCCGACCCTTTCTTCTCTTCTTTCTCTCTTCTCCTTTTGTTGAGGTCGGCGGCACTTGGAGGTTTTGTTTCATCTTGGTGGTCGGTTGCTTGTGGAGAAGAAGAAGAGAAAGAAAGCTTCCCTTGAAGAATAGTTGGTGGTCGGAACTTGCAAGGAGAAGAAGGAGGCTTGGGTGAATTCTCATCTTGGTAGATTGTCGCCAACACGACGTCCGAGATAAGAAGAGGAATACAACAGAAGATCAAGAGGTCTATAAGTTACAAAAGGTATAACTAGTTATTAGTTTCCACATCATGACTAGTTCATTCTTTTTTTTTAGATTTTGAAATACCAAACACAAGAGATTTAAGGTTTTTATGTTATCGTTTTGTTATCATTTTTGATTTCATGTTCGATATTGTGTTTCTATTGAGATCTCTGTAGTTAAACCTAGTTTACTGTAAGAAGTTAAATATCCGATTTCTTTGAAAGGCTTTGTCAAGGCAGTGGTGGATGATCTCATACCCAAGAAGGCATAGTGCCTCGTCATGTTTGACCTGGGAGCCGATCTTTGAAATAGATATTTGATAACTTTTGTAATATGGTTTAACTTAAGAAGAACACATCGGTTAAACTTGGATTAATAATGTAAGTTTCGTTTGCGATCCAAGTTTAACTCCTAAAGCTTGAACTTGAATCAATAATGTTAAGTTCTGTTTGCGATTTAAGTTTAACTTCAGTAGAGCACAAGGGTAGCTAGGAAAGTTCTATGCTTGTACAAAATTTTTATACAGGGGAACTAGAGCGGTCTCCAGGTATAGCAACCAACACAATGGACTATCAATTGGAGTATCCCTGTAATCATAGCGACTTCTGTCACGTCCTCTCCTACTTGTTGTTGCAAAAGCTACTGGTTCACATTAAGGAACGTCTACAAACTCGCTATATTGAGATTGCATGCCTTTATTTTCTAATATTTTAAGTATGTCTTTCACCCTATCATTCAAATGCATGTTCTTCATTGTTAGCTCCTTAGTTCTGTTTGCTTGAATAATGCAATTACAACATTCCTGATTACTTTGTCTTCCTTCTTCCTTTACTTCAAACTATGATGTCACCATTTCATGTGTAATGCCATCAATGCCAACAAGGTTCTCAATCAATGAATTCTCATATTGGGTAGGGATTAGGTCAATCTGAACCTGTCAAAATATTAAAACACATGTTTAATAAATTCCTTTTAACCAAACTAAAGTCACAGTAAATCAGTAATTAAAATTTACCTCTTCAAATGAGACTCGTTCGAACAAATCCCTCACCTTACTAATATGTGAAGGAATATTCCTCCACTTATTTATTCTTGCTCCTTCTATTTTGTATGGTTTTTGGATTGAAACATGCTCCAAAAACCATGCCTGATTTATCATCACAAGTGTTAACTATTCATACATGTCCACAAATTATTGTTAAATTTAACATCATTTTTAAACTTACTACCAAAAATTAGCAAAGCCCTTTAGGTAAGGGAAGTTGGTGTTAGAATGTGTTGTCTGAGTTGAAGAAAATATGTCCCCAATCTTAGGTAATTGTGGAGTCATAAATTCATGGATAGCTTCAACCCAAATGAATCTAGCAAGATTCTCAAAATCATCTATATCTATAAGACATAACAGGACCTTATATGTACTAGAAGAAAATAAGACAAACAAATATATACAAAATATAGAATTTGTAAAATAATAAAACATCATCTTCTCCTTCAACGCGGTTGCCATAAAATCTAAGCAACTCCTCAATTCTTGATCTAGTAGCTTCTTTTTTGTTTGAGAAGTATGTTAGAAAGAGGCCACCGCATGCTTTATTTGAATTGATCGGAATCGAAACTCCTCAGTCTACAATACCATGAAGCAATGAAACGTCTCTTCTTGTGAAGGCAACCAGAACGTCTGACCAAGTTAAATGATTAGTTGACATCTACAAACATATACATAAGTATTTGCCACACGCTGGGCCTGATACGATATCGTATCAGGCTCACGTTAGGCATGATACGATATCGTATCAGGTTCAAAACCCCTCATTTGCAATAAGAACCCATTGCCATTAGCTGACTAGATTATTCACATTTGCAAAATATTTGATTTTACTATACAACTACTTCGTAATAAAATTACATTGTACCTGAGAATTTGAAGGTTTGAGTACTTGAATCCCAATTTTAAAATATATTGACCAAAATACCACGAATATACTGCATATCTTGTATGTCCAAAAAAATGCTAAAGGGTGACTGTTTGATCACTGCTATGCATCGGTCATGTAAAATCACAGATCCATGATACCTTCCTTTCTTTGTGGATGCTTGAAAAAATCTTTTAAAGTGACATAATACACTGTTCCAATGCAGTTTCTGACCAACATCCACTGAACCCTAAATTTTGAAAATTTAAAAATTTTTAAATCAGACTCGTGCTTTTCAAAATCATAGAGTTTTAGATTAACAGAGTTTCGAAAGGTGATACCTTTACAGATAATTGAAGTGGAGAGGGCGATACACCGAATCCCTTTCTTTGCGCCATTATGAAAGAAGATTATTGACGGAACCCTAAAATCCTACACCTGAGCCTCGCAAACATTAAATCGGAAGGTCTAAATGTTAGATGCCGCTTGATCAAGGTACGAACACATTACTTAGAATTTCACTAGGGGGATGATTTCGCCATAATATTGGAGCTGAAATTGGAGACTTACGAAGAACACCTAGGCATGACCGAGTTGACAGACGGAGGGAGAAAAATGAACGCAACATTATTTTTAAGTCAAAATAATTCAAATTGTGGGTCGGATGTCTAGAAATTCACAACAAAGGAGGGGACGTTCGTGGAAGGATTAAAATGAGAATTTCACATGAATAAACTGTGTCCTTTGGTAAAAACCAAACTACGATGCGTCTTTTGATAAATACAATATCCAAGGCATGTCTTTTGGTAAATTGCCATAATTATTGGGGCTAACTAATTAATATACCGCTACAAATATTATACCACCGATAATTTCCAAACTAATTAATGAAATTAATCATGATGTTCTTACGTTTATCTACTAATTAGGGATGGTACGAGACATTTTTAAACAATAAAAAAAAAAACTATATCATTTGATATCTACTTTAAGTCGAGCCAGGATAGAAATATCCTCCAAATAGCTCCCTAGGCTAAAGACTATATTTTTATTTAGCGATCAAAATTAATACTATCATACAGTCAGGGGAAGCTTTCACCCGACTCGGCCATTGCTTTAAGTTAAATAAACTTGTGATATGCTAATCTCCTCCACCTTATTGGCTATGTTAAGTTGACAAACTCGGTCAACTATGTCAGCATGAAAATGGCCAAGAACAGACTTATTATTATTATTATTATTAAGTAAGTTTTTAAGACAGTTCAAGTTTTAGCTAGATGCTATGGTTGTATTAATTCGTTGAAAGGGGACCTAATTCTCAGAGTTGCTATTCCAAAATATAGTTGAGATCTACACCTAAAAATGCGTTGGTCGTTGGAATTAAATTATTTTCAAAGATCTTATACAATGAATAACTAACGAATTTATTTTTTTACTGTTACCAATGATACACGGTTATAATTAATATTTTGAACAAATGATTATTCTTATATTTAGTTACAGAATAAACCTTAAATTCCTTATTAAAATCATTCTTCCCTCGATCCTTTTCAGCTATTTCACATATTAAAATTATTATTTCATAAACTGAGAAATCCGTATTCATATTATATCCTATGTCATTTCATTCTCGAGAATGATTATTTCATTCTATGTTAATTCAACTCTTTGAACCAGAACACATAATTAGTATTAACGACTGAAAATATATTCAATAACGAGAACAATTTAAATAGTCCAGCCATATTTCGCTCAACTTATATACACGTATACATTTTTCAAATTTTATGAAATAAGGCAAAAGAATAGAAAACGAAAAAAAAAAAAAAAAACACCATATAATATAAACAGCCCTTAACTTGGGCATTATAAGAGGACGGTCATGCAGGAGATTTGATGCCATCTACGCTTTCAGTGTTTACAGGTAAATTTGTTTTGACAAACTGAGAGTAGGATCCCTTGATAACCTAATGTTGCCATTGTAATCAACATTGTATTGTACTTCTGCTCGAGTTCCCATTACTATTCTGCAAGAGCCCCAAGAATCAGCTTTTAAAGCAATTCCATAGTAGTTGAGGTGGTCTGCTATGCTGTTTCCGGACACAGATCTGATGGTTATGGAGAAATTATAAGCACTTCGGCCACCACCACTGATAATCTAAACTATTAGAAAACAAAAAATTAATTCATGCATACCTGCTGCAATAAGGGTCTTCTCCAGAGTCGTCGCACAGTTTTTCAATTGTGCGAGTGGTGCCTTCTATTTCAGTATCTTGGAGCCAAACCTGATATTAACTTGCATGTATATCATAATAATAATATAACGAAAAGAATATTAAACTAGGAAATGGTTGCACCAAGGCTATAGTTTACCAGCATGTTCCATGGGGTATAACATGTAACAGATCGAAATTAGAATTCTTCAGATGTGAATGCTTGACTTAACATTGTTCATACTTCAACATTCATACCTAAGTTTAGGCAAACAAACCTTTTCTATAAAAGAGAACTTCAGGAAAACACTGACCAAATCCAGGATTCATATCTCAATTATGATCAAGGAATCATGTGAAAGAAACTGAATGTTATTCAACATCAATTAGTTCGTCTGCACAGACAGGTTCATTGATATCTTATTAATTTATTTTGTCCCACACAATGATATTTTTCATCTGTGATAAATAGCAGCAAACTGGAATGTACTCAAAACTTATAATTTATAGAATAGAGAAGGTTGCCTATCAGTATCTAGAGCTGGATGCGTAATTAATTGAATTTGAGTAGTTGTTGACTGCGATGTATTTATGTAAATCTAAAAGGCTGAGAGGTGGTGGACGTTGGACAATTTACAATTAATATTTGTATTTCATCCAGGTAGAGGTGTAATGCTAACCTTACCTACCATTAGTCCAAAAGATACTTTGGGGGAGGGAATTACCTCTCTAGGGAAGTGATGGTATGTTCTCCTTTCAAAATAAGAATAATATGGTGGTAAGTGTGGCACAATATCATTTGCATGAGTCACACGAACAGTATGTGGCACGCGTTTGCCGAAATAACGGACAAAAGCAGCATTGCCTATGCGAGGCTGTCCAAACGTCGTAAGTTGAATGTCTGTCATTCCATGATTAACCTGCAATGCAAATGCGAGATGAAACTAGTATAAACTCCTTATAATTAGTGAGAACACAGTAGTTGTATTAAACCTATCTTAGAAACAATCTACATTATCTAGAGAGAGTAGATCTTTGATAGCTAGAACAATGCTTAGATTACCCCCCATATTACTCAGTAATGGTTCATTCCTATATTTAGAGGAATGAATCCGTGGGTCCCACCATCATTTCCCCAAACCAAGCACCAAGTTTCATTCCATTCCCATTCCAAACCCCCCAAACAAGCAGCCCCTAAATGAATGCTATGTCACCATCAAGGTGATAAATTAAATGCATGGAAAGCATAGGTTTCCCTTGCCTGAATGATGCTTGTCCTGAAGTGGCTAGTGCAGGAGTGTTCCAGAAATAGGAATTTGTGGTTAGCCCCAAGATTTAAAGTATTGTTCCGCACTAAGATTTTGGTCTACAGTTAAAATGGTAGGGATTTTGTGCTGTGGTGCAAACACTCAACAAACTTTAGCACGCTACTAAGCATGCTGTGATACTAGAATGAGCTTCAACTCTATAAGTTTCTTTCATTTAACTTGTTTACCTCCAAATGCAAATTTATAGTAATCAAAAAGTCATTTGAATTAAAATTTTAAACCAATAAGTTAAATATAACAAGCATCTTAACTAAAGATAAATATTCCAATAAAGATAACTTTGCAGGTCACATTTTTGTAGCATTTAATAAGATCAACCCTATAATGTCTAATATATAGATTAAATAAAGCTCCTAGAATATCTAGTATTAGGAGTAGGTATATCGGCTCTTCTCCTCCCTGTGATTGACAAACACAATCTAAAGATGATTCTATCTCAGTCGGTTCTAGATGGTAAAGACTAACAAATGTGCTATCATAGTCATACCACTAAAATTGTGTTAGCACAAGCAACATACTGAGATTTACTCACGCTTGCACAATGTTAGTATTGCTTAATGACCAGATATATTGCATTATGGTCATGCAGACAAATACTAATCTACACTTGAAATCATGGTTAGCCCTAATTAACTTCTTGGTAACCCAAAGGCTAGCTAAGACAATAAAGGCTAGGGAAGGATGAAAACTAGAGAGAAGGAAGATGCAAAATTATGAGTAAAGATCTTATTGATCGACCCATAAACTTTCTACCTTTGAATTCCACTTCCTGAACTACATGAGCATCTTAAGAGAAGTGTGAAGCATCAAACATGTAGAAGCCATACACCACTATCATCGGCTTGATATATTGGCATCTTGATTTATAATGTTACTATCTCAAATATCTATCTGATACCATAATTTTAATAAGAACCTCTAATGGAGAAAAGAGAAAGCCTGATAAAAGTAGTCAGTTTTTCATGGAGAAGAAAATTGATAAAGAAAATGTCTGTACGTTTTTCATTTCTTTTTTTATCTTTACCCTATGTTAGCATTCTTTCTTTATTTACCATTTTCAATTTTTATCATTTTATTCTATTAATTATTGTAATTGGTATGAACAATCTATATGTGAGTTACAATGCAATGACAATATTTAATAATTACAAATTAATGTAAGGAAAGTACATCTTGTTAGTTAGAGTCCTAGAGCCAATCATTTGATGATTGTATGGACTCATTGTATCATATTCTTGTATATTAATAAAGGCATTTGTTTGGTTATTATACTTATTTGTATTAGTGCCAAATAGACTAAGTATAATAGCGTCCTTGAGTAGAAGGTTCATACCTATATCAATCGATTAGTTGAATCGATAGTGAGATGATATAGGGAACACTACTCTAAATCATTCCTAGTCGAGTATTAACATTCAGGGACAATGTTAATAAGCATATAGGTCAGCTCGATGACTTGATCTCACAAGTCATGGATATAGAGATATCAGTCGACACATTGGTATGCATTAGAGAATGTATACTGAATCATGAATCATTATATGAGTGTCATATACTTTCTCATGGCGATTAGTATGACTATTAGTCCTTAGTCACCATGGATCCCTACATAAGGGGTTATGTATTATGCAGAGGATGTGAGTGATGTAGATGGGATCTATCCCTCCCATATACGGGAGCGACATCGATATTCTTGATAGAGTAAGACCAAAGTACCCAAATGAGTCAATATGAGATATTGAGCTCATTTGATTGAGTGAGTCTACTTGGAATTCAAGATTTAGATTGGTCAGAGGATGACACGGTCTATGCCTCAATCTAGGATAGAAGGACACTTGTCATATATTGTGAGAAGTCACAATTAATAGTCACAAGGTGATGTTGGATCTTAACATTTCTTGTAACTTGGGTAGCAATGATGTATTGCTAGATGCCTCTCATTGAGTTTAGAACCTATTGGGTCACACACAAAGAACAAGTGGATGGAGATTGGGTTCATATGATGAACCAATTGGATTCAAATTAGACTTATTGAGTTACACTCAATTAGATTCAATTGTTGAATGAGTCTAATTTAGATTTGATTCATTGAGTCAATTTATATTAATGAATTGAGATTCATTAAACTGAAATTGACTTGAATCAAAGATTGGATTTAACTCAACAAGGAAGAAATTGGTCAATTTTGACTTGACCAAATGGAATTTGAAACATCAAGTATGACTTGATGCCACATCATAAGGATGACTCATCCTTGCCACATCACCTCCACCTCATGAGGTATGCCACCTCATGGGGGTTACACTCTCCCCTTGGTTTTAATGTGGCCGGGCACACTAATGCAAAGGAGTTTTTGGTTTTGTGGCAATTGATGTGTGGTAATTATTCCATCTTCTTCCAAGCTTTCTTCCTCCTCCTTGCTGCTGTTGCCGTGACTTTCATGGTGAGGAGAAGGTGGTTGAGTGAATCCAAGAGCAAAGGAAGAGTGAAGGTCACAAAGGAAGGATACTACTAGTGAGTGTATAAGATTTCTTTTGTACCTTCTTCTTTTCTTCCTTTCCAATCCCATTCGAGAGCTCTAGAAAGTGCTAGCACACTTGGGGCTCTCTTCTCCATCCTTTGAGTGTGAGAGACACTCCTTGTTCGTGTGGATATCATTAGAGGAGTGTCTACGTTGACACTCTCGAGATCCGGAGGGCACGCATCAAAGGTATAAAGTGTTTTCCTTTGTAGATCTATTGTAGATCGTAGTTTATAACTCGTACTTGTGTTTTGAAATTTTTCCTTGCACGGATCCTATGGCTTTGGGTGATTCGGGGTCACGTGCAAGGCTTGTACGAGTTTGATTTTGTTTTATGAAAACTAAAGTTTCTGTAATTTTCTGTAAACTTATGATTTTATAGTTTTTATGGGTAATTTTCCGTAGAAGCGAAGCACAAGTGTCTCGGCACTTGTAGGCTTCGGCTACCGGAAAGTTTTCTTTTACAGGATCGCTTAGGAGCAACTCACGATGGTTAGATCGTGGGTAGAGGTACTCCCCTTAACCCCGCAAGGGGATTTGCTCCGCGATTGCACTCGAAATCGCTAAACGAACCGCCGGGAAGATTTTTCCAAAGGTCTCGGCCCAAATCGTTTTGGGACAGTGGGTTTAAGCGCTGTTGGATCGCAAAGGAACCCTCGCGATGGTTAGATCGCGGGTAGGGGCGTTGCCCCGGCCCCGCAAGGGGATCCGTTCGCGATTGGAAATTTTACTCGTAAAAATTGTAAAAATTAGTTTTAAATTATAGAAAATTATGAAAATATATAATTTTGAATTATATATTAATTTTGTGATAGTCATGGCCCAAAAACCCAATATGATTGGTTGTGTTGTAATTCATAATACGGCCTGCGTGCCGTTGTATGTTTTTATTTATTCGCGATCTGCGCGTCGTGCCTTCTCTTATATTCTTGTTGTAAATTAGATTTAGACTCGAATATAACTCGAGTTTCAAATTGTAATGTACAAATTGGAGCGGTGGAGGGTCCACACGAGACGGAGTTCCAAGACGGGCACGAGCAACACAAAATGGTCAAAGGGAGGAGCTTGGAGAAGCTGTTGACCCTAGGTTGACCATTCGATCTTCTCATTGGCTTGAGAAGATCGTAGTAGGGCCATGACTAAATCACAAATATATTAATTAGTTAATTGCTTATGTATATGATGCATGTTTAATAAGTAATTAATTAATTAGTGTCTTACGATTAGATTAGATCTAAGTCGCACACATGATGCCTTGCGATTAGATTAGATCTAAGTCACAAGATGCATCCTTTTCGATTAGATTAGATCTTGATCAAACCAACTCTAAATGTCTAACCGCGTGATACCTATCACTACCTCGATCATATGTATTGTTGAATATGCAAAGCAATACATATTATCTTGGTAAGTACGGAGGGACAATTTTGGTCCGCTATCAACGCATGGGTGAATACAAACTCAATTAGATTGTATTCCTAGTTACTCGGTTGGATCGAGTCAACTATAGGCATTCTTCCAATAGTTGGAATGATAGGTTAAAATCACATCTATATTAACTCTCGTATTAGTCAAAACTAACTCGAGTTTTAATATAAACGATATTGATTTTATAAACAAGAGTTGCATAGAGATGTAATTGGTAATCGTTACCTACCGATCATACTGGGCGTATTAGCCAAAGCTAACTCAAGGGTTAGTATGATGTGGATCTTGTCCCACAAGAATTATAGAATTGGGAGCATCATTTAATTAAAGGCCTAATTAAATGATTTTAAAAGAATATGATATTTATTTCGGCAATTTCTGTTGTAGATAACCACGGCGTCGAATACGAACTCTTTCTCCTGCGTTACGTCCTTGAACTAGTACAGGAACCTAAGAATAGTTCTCACTCAGAACGTAAGACGCTCGAGCATTCGGCTCCTCCGCCAGGTCCCAGCCGGCTAGATGTGTCTGTCTTATGCCGCATGAACTCGAGCTTGAAGCAACATGAGTTGATGGGCGCACGATATGGTTGAACATCTTTGTCACCTATATCGAGGACAAGCAAGGAAGAGGAACTCGAAAGAATACGGAAGATCTTACAAAGAAGAGAAATAAGATTTCTACTGTCATGTTATAGAAGTCAACCTCTATTTCTTCATCGTGGGTATTAGATACCGGATGTAACATTCTTGTACTAATAACGAGAAGGTGAGATAGACCTAATGGAGCACGAGTCCGCTATTATTTAGGAACTTATCATCTATCTCTTCCTCTGGGCTTGTTGTTTGCCTTGACTAAGAACATAATTTCAGTTTCTTGTTTGGACAAGAAAGGGTTCTCGTTATAATAAAGAACAAATGTTATTCCATTTATTTGAAATATTGTAGTGCACCTCTAATAAACGGACTCTATATTCTGGACCTTGAGAGCCCTATCTATAACATAACCAAGAGGTTCAAGTCAAACCGTGACCCGAACCTTTGTCGCTTGGGTCGTATAAAGTGACAAGCTTATCGACTCCATAAGGATGGTATCTGACATTTGATTTTGAATCATAGGTATGCGAGTCGATGCCTCGAGGCAAGCAAGACTCCTTTAGGTGGGCGAGAGAGGGATCGGTTGTTGAGGTTCATAGTGATGTATGTGGCACTTCCGCATACATGGGGCGGTTATAGGTACTTCATCACATTTCTGATGACTTGGAGATACTGTTATTAATGACACATGTAAGTCCGAATCCTTTGAAAAGTTCAAAGAATTCAAGAAATCGTGCGAACCGGCTAAGAGTATTAAGATACTTGATCCGATCGAGGTGGAGAATTCCTTAGCCGTGAGTTAAGTGACTATCTAGCTAGGGATTACATCACTCACTCCTCTGGAACACCACGTGGAATGGTGTATCCGAACGGAGGAATCGTACCTTATTAGATATGTAGTACGATCATGAGTCGCGAGCGATCTTCACGTAGAAGCATATATGCTTTCCATCAAAGGTCGTGATAAAGACACCATATAGGATATGGTGGGAGATGCTCAGTGTCTTTCATGAGGGGTTGTGAGGCGTTAGGCGTCTCAGGAATTAGGACCCAAATCCAACAAGTGCTTTTTCATTGGATATCCCAAGGAAAAAGGGATATTACTTCTACATTCCCAATCGTAGTTGTGGCGTTTTTCTAGAAAGGGACTTTGTTTCAGAAGACTAGTGGGGCGTTCTTGAAGTTCAAGATGCGAACAATAGACTAATGCCTCGATGGAAATTGAAATGTGTTGTGGATGATGTTGTTCCACGAGGAGTTGAGGAACAACAACCGGTTCAATTCTATGAGATCCAAATGGAATCCATGCACACCAACCAAGTATGGACTTTGGTTGATCCAGGGGTAAAACCCGTTGGGTGCAAGTGGGTCTTTAAGAGAAAGACCGACATGGATGGACTTATCTATAAGGGTCGCTTGGTAGTTAAAGGTTTCAAGTGATATCGACTATGATGAAACCTTTTCTCCCGATGTTTAAGTCCATTCGGATCACGCCGCTGACTATGAGATATGGATGTCAAACCGCTCGAATGGACAACCCGATCTACGGACTAAAGCAAGCTTCTGAGAGCTGGAATCTTAATCAAGCAGTTTGGTTTCATCAAGAATGAAGATGAGCCTTCTACAAGAAGGTTGTAGGAGATATAGTTGTCTTCCTCATATGCTGGACGTACTACTTGGAAGGACATCACGCTAGGGAGTTGGTTCTCAAAGGACTTAGCATCTATGGGATGGTCTAAGAGATTGCTCGCCCAAGTCGAGTACGACAAGGTGGGTTTGCCGTGCGAACTCCGAAGGTTACTGTCGACGTACGGCGCGAGTGAGTCTTCGAAGACTCAGGTCCCTCTTCAGAGGAGAGACGTATGGATCGATCTCTTATGCCTCGGGATCGATCACGTACTCGACTACGATGTCTCGGCTTATGACGATATGTCATCGAATGGCAAGAATATTCTTAAGTACTTAAGAAGGACTAAAGAATATTTCTTGATATATGGAGGCAATGATGAGCTAGATGTAAAGGTTCCAGACCGACCGGGATGACTATAGATCGCATCGGGGTTCGTTTTTGCTTAAATGGTGAGGAAGAGTTGAAGTAGGACACAGGTGATTCTGAGTATATTGCTACATCGAGGCGAAAGGAGGCGCTGATCCGCAAGTTCATCATTAACTTGGGGTGGTTCTAACATCCTCTGTGACAACAATGGAGCTATATACACAGGCGAACCTCGCACCAATGGACGGAGCATATACTACGGCGCTTCCATCTCGTTCGAGATTATCGATAGAGGAGATGTGAAGATTTCAGAGTACCTACAGAGGCTAACATCGCAGATCCCTCGTGGAGCTTTGGCGGAGTGGTCGTCGTCTAGCTTCCTTAGATCCTTGATTGCTCATCTGGATGTTAGTTAGAGCCCTAGAGCCAATCATTTGATGATTGTATGGACTCGTTATATCGTATTCTTGTATATTAATAAAGGCATTTGTTTGGTTATTATACTTATTTGTATTAGTGTCAATAGACTAAGTATAATAGCGTCCTTGTCATACCTATATCAATCGATTAGTTGAATCGATGGTGAGATGATAAAGGGAACACTACTCTAAATCAGTATTAACATTCGACAATGTTAACGACTTGATCAAGTGGATATAGAGATATCAGTTTACACATATCCGAATGACCCGAGAAAGTATCATGGATCGTTATATGAGTGTCATATACTTTCTCGTGGCTATTAGTATGACTATTAGTCCAGACAAGTGGATCCCTACAGGAGTACTTTGGTTTGTCAGCCCACCGGACTATAAAAGCGATTCTGGGTATGTAACGAATTACGGGAGGAGTGATGATGTAGATGGGATCTATCCTCCCATACGAGCGACATCGATATTATCGAGGTTAAACGCGAATACAGATATCGAGCTCGTTTGATTGAGAGTCTACTTGAGATTTAGATTGGTCGAGGACGACATCGATCTAGATGTATGGACACTTGTCGTATATTGTGAGTCAGGTGATGTTGGATCTCAACATTTCTTGTAACTTGGGTTGTGATGATTGCTTATGTTTAAAGGGTTTAGAAACATTACCAACGCTACAAGAACCTATCCACACACAAGAACAAGTGGATGGAGATTGGGTTCGGTTCATATGATGAACGATTGGATCAAGACTTATTGAGTTACACTCGATTAGATTCAATGTCAATTTAGATTTGATTCATTGAGTCAATTTATATTAATGAATTGAGATTCATTAAACTGAAATTGACTTGAATCAAAGATTGGATTTAACTCAACAAGGAAGAAATTGGTCAATTTTGACTTGACCAAATGGAATTTGAAACATCAAGTATGACTTGATGCCACATCATAAGGATGACTCATCCTTGCCACATCACCTCCACCTCATGAGGTATGCCACCTCATGGGGGTTACACTCTCCCCTTGGTTTTAATGTGGCCGGCCACATTAATGCAAAGGAGTTTTGGTTTTGTGGCAATTGATGTGTGGTAATTATTCCATCTTCTTCCAAGCTTTCTTCCTCCTCCTTGCTGCTGTTGCCGTGACTTTCATGGTGAGGAGAAGGTGGTTGAGTGAATCCAAGAGCAAAGGAAGAGTGAAGGTCACAAAGGAAGGATACTACTAGTGAGTGTATAAGATTTCTTTTGTACCTTCTTCTTTTCTTCCTTTCCAATCCCATTCGAGAGCTCTAGAAAATGCTAGCACACTTGGGGCTCTCTTCTCCATCCTTTGAGTGTGAGAGACACTCCTTGTTCGTGTGGATATCATTAGAGGAGTGTCTACGTTGACACTCTCGAGATCCGGCGAAAGGGCACGCATCAAAGGTATAAAGTGTTTTCCTTTGTAGATCTACTGTAGATCGTAGTTTATAACTCGTACTTGTGTTTTCGAAATTTTTCCTTGCACGGATCCTATGGCTTTGGGTGATTCGGGGTTTCCGCGACGCGAAAAGCGGTTTTCGCGGCCTGAAAAACCCAACACATCTCAATTATACATTTGCTATATCTTTTTCTTTTTTGTAGAATAAACAAATGGTGATACTAATCTCATGTTGTACCTAAGCTCCTAAAAGCATGACAGTTGGAGCTTGTGTGTAAACATGTCCAAGCATGTAGATGTACAAGTGTACAACCTAAACGTACATGGATACTTCTTCCTGTAATACATGCATGTATGTGCAAGCTGAAAAGTTCCCAACATGCAGGGTTTTCCATATCTAAAATATAAACACAGTTAGCTATACGCACAACATTATCCACCAAGGTTCAAGTGTCGAGTGATAGGACAAAAGCAAGAACTGCATTTAGATGGAACAATAAATTTAATCAGTGAAGCAACCAATTTGTATGAGGCCAAACCAATTTCACAATGATAGAAGATATAAAAATGCAAAAATTTTAACATATAAAATGAATGAAACCAAGAAGGTTGATGGTAATTACAGCTAGATCCAGTGCGCAAAAGGAAGCCAGAGCTCCTCCCATTGAATGACCTGTAACAAATATACTGATATTTCCATAAATATCAATAGCTCTTTGAATGGCATTTAAAATCCCTTGGCGCAATGTAGTGTTGTGGTAAGCAGAGTAGAATCCATGGTGCACCTATAAATATAACATAAATAATAAGGCGTGTCTCGTAGCAAAACTTTACCATTACATATACTAATAATTGTCAGAAAAGAAATATTAATTCAAGACCATTGCATCAGGCATTCCAGGGTATTTAAGATCTAGCTGCTTCCAGAACAAATCTTCAATCCAATTTCGTAGGCTGTCAAAGCAAGCAATAAGCAAAGTAATCACTAGGCAGATGAGTTGGTAAACAGATACACATGTCTCAGAAAATTATTAAAATTTTATTTCCTACATTCATTACAAGAAAGTTCAAATACTGCAGTATAAGATCAGTTTAAGCTGTTGACTGTGGCTAGTGTAAAGTCCATAAGCTTGAAAGTACTACTTAATTGACCTTCATGTGCAGGAAGAACAAAATCAACAGGTTAGATCAAAAGATATGCGAGTGAAAATTCTTGAGATCATGGACTGTGGGTTCTAAAAAATAAATAATCGCTCATTGAGAACATTGTTGTGAAAGTGATAAGTTGAATATGCAGGTGTTGACTGAGCAGCCCAGAAGGTGGATAAGAACCATTGCAAAATCATTAAAATTTGATTCAAATTTGGAATGCCACCTTCAAAACCCAAGTTGGAATCCAAAATAGGCCATGTCAATATATTAGCCAAAAGATTTTAAAGGTTTCTTATAGTTCTAACATTGTAGCTGATGAAGTATAGTTAATAAGGGATATACAATAAAAAAGTATCAATCAGTTGCAATATATAGATCAAGCAATCTTAGATGAACTTTAGTCAATATCAAATTATATTTTCACAATAAAGCATGGGTTTGTGCTTACTACATGTGTAAGAAAAGCTTCCTACTTCACGTTCCAACAATGCCAAAACAAGCACAAAGAAGCAAATGTGGAAGGTATATAGAAACCACTAAGTTGTAACTACAGTTAGCAATTGTAAGTCTGTAAGTCGAACTATTTGTTGTACTACATGTCTACATCTCAACAAAAGATGGACATACGAACTTGTCAGGAATTTAAGAATTAGGGCAGTGTTGAAGCAATAATAAGCTATTCATAAAGATTTCTGTGTGTGAATGTAGATGGAAGAAGCAAGGGTACTTGGTTGAAGGATCTTGATCAATGGCCTTGTGACTTTGTCTCCACAATGTGTTAAATTGGCATCAAAGATTACCAAAAAAGTTGCAACACTTATTAGCTTAGATACATCCACAAAGAACAGCTCCTAAAGTAGATTACTAAATCAAAGACAACTAATATCAGAAATGCCCTTAAGCCATAGATATGCCAGTTCCATGTCCAGATATTTCTATCCTGATATTTGCAATGATAATTGTCAGACAGAGAAAGTATGCTCTTTTTTCCAAGATACCTGTGTTCTTGTGTGCCTCTGAATGCAATAACAATGGAATTCAGATCAGGATCAACTCCAACAAATGCCTGCACAAATGCTCAAAACAGTGAGAAATAGTGTTGTTTTTTGGTCTGAAAAACAATGTTGTCTAAATGTACTAAACCAGAATAAAATGGCAATAAGTTGCACCTGTAAGCAGTTCTGGATATCAACAATAAGCTCTATCACCTCAAATTCCTGATTGGATATTGCCACAGCAGAAAGTTAGTGATGCATTAACTAAGAGAGATGTATACCTTACTATCTTAATTTTGCACAACCATGCACATCTGCATCTCTAAGTACTCAGCGAATACCTTTGTAAAATCATCACACCTTGAGCAAGTCCATGTAAAAAGTTCCGTCAAATCTGTAATGTAGACCTACGGCATGCATTAAGAACAGAGTCCAAGTAATACATAAGGACGAACGGATTAATATGAGAAGATTGTCACTAGAAAGAAAGAAAACATAAAAGATTATATTCCAGGAGAGCAATTAAGAAATTATCAATCGTTACTCACAGCTGAAGCATATTCAACAATTATCTTCGCGAGGGTATGATTGTAGACAGGCAGTTCGTCCTCATAATTGATCTTGATCTCTGTAAGAGAAAAACAGGTTCAGGACATCGGAAAACGTAGATGAAAACACCAAATTCCAATGAACTGGCAAAGGAAAATAAATTCGACAAAAACCAATTAACCATGGCAACGACAAAAACAGACTAGATCAATTGTACCACAAAAATAAAGCGAAAACCTTTCAGCCTCGAAGAAATACGACAGCCGAGAACGAGAATGATTACCCAACAAGAGCGATTACCTCTTCCTACGGAAACGACGAACAAGCTGACAATAACCAGGGCCGCGAACCGTAGCCATCGGCCCATAGCCCTCTAAGAAGGCAACGAAAACCTAAAATCCTGCAAGAGTCGTGAAGATAAGACTCCAAATAGATAAAGGGGCATGAGAACGGGAGTGGAGAGAGGGGAAAAATCACATACGAATTGAAGCTTGAAGATGATTTCCTTACGACGGGAATTAACGATCTCTCGAAGAAGAAGAACGGATTTGGCAAGCTCGTTGAACGACGAAGGAAGGAAGCAATTTGTTGCATTCGAAGCTTAGCCGATAAATACGAGGATCCTCTGGTCCACTAGTTTGGACCAGGTGGTCTGTAATATAATTATAGTCGGATCCTATTCAATTGTAATGGTAATTATAATTTTTTTCTAAACTCATCTCCCCTTTTAAGTTATATTTGGGGTCTAGATAGACGGTCTTTGGGGTCTAGATAGACGGCTAAAGACCGTCTGAAGACCTCCGACGATAGACAGATGGCTAGGTTGTCAGATGTTAAGCGGGGTCTGAACGAGGGTGGCCTCTAAGCATTAGCTGTCCATTCGACTTAAAATATAACCTGAGTAGAAAATTGATCTTAGAGAAAAAGATCATAACTAATTAAGATTAAATTGCGATCGCGCGATCCGATTATAATTATATTATAGACAATCTTCTGATTTACAAAGTCAACTAAAAAATCCGATCTCATTGAATACTAACTGGGAGAGATTCCATATCAAATTTTTTTTTTATACAATCATTAAAACTTAAATTATCCTAAAATTTCTATTATCTATATTTGTTTCCTTACATTTTTTTTAATTATTTTTCTTTGATATGTAATATACTTTTTATTATCCAATATTACCATAATGTATTCTTTTTTATTTGTTTTCTTTCAAATTAAATAATATTAATAATATTTTAATATTTAGATAATGAGTTTTATTTACTAAATTTTAAAAACACTATTTATAAAATTTAAATTTAGAAACTAGATAGAGAGTAGTAAATTTTGTATTTTAGGAAATTATAGATCCTCTTAATTTAAATATTTAAAACAGTCATGATTTATGATTTAGATTTGTTCATTATGATTATTATAAAATATTTTGGGCATTTTGGAAAGAGACTTTATTTATGAGGTTTTATTTTTTTTATTTTTATTTATAGTGATAGGATATCTAAATTGTCATTTAGATAAATATTAAATTTATAAGTTGGTCATGCGCTTTCTGATTTATCCTTGATGAAAAACTTTTCTATAAATTATAACCGTCAAATATAATATTATTAACCGTATCAAATAAGGATATTTTAAAAAATAACATTAGATTCATTAATAATAAAACAAAAATAATAACATTCTATTTTGTTAGCACGACGCTCTAGACATTATATTTAAATATAATATTGTTAACCATAACAAATAAGGATATTTTAAAAATAACATTAGATTCATTAATAATAAATAAAAATAGACATCTTATTCAAAATTTTAATAACATTCTATTTTTTTTTCAAAGCATGACGCTCTAATAGACATTATATTTTATCATGGGATTATAGTCTTATGTTAGAATATTCAAGTTATCATCTAAATACCCTCAATTTGATTTTTAATTATAGTATATTTATAAAAAATTTTTTTCCAAATGAGAATCGTAACAAAATGATACTAGGCTTCTGAACTATATGTCGTGTGTACTTCTCGATTTACCATGGGGGTGGTGAAAAATTTTCATGAGACTGAGTCGGTCACTCCAAGGGATAATTAATGAGGCTAACTAGGTTTATCATATAATAATATTCTATTTTGGTCCCCGGGGTTATGGTATCGCGGTAAGACATCTACGTTGTTACTTAAGCACCCGCAGTTCGATCCCCAGCTATGGCATATTTATAGAAATTTTTCCTTCAAATGGATCGGAGCACGCAACCAAAGGATGTTGGACTTCTGAGATAGCCACCGTATGCGCTTCCTGATTTACCCTGGTGGCCAGTAGGGAACTTCCGTGGGACTGGGGCAATCACCCAAGCGATAGTCAATGAGGCTAACTAGGTTTATCATTTTTTTTAATAACATTCTATTTGGCCCCAGGGCTATGGTGCAACGACAAAATATTCAGGTTATCACCTAGATACCGATGATTTGATCCCTAGCTATTATGAATTTGTAAGAATTTTTTCTCTAAATGTGACGCGCAATCAAAGGATGCTGAGTTTCTTGGCCGCTTGCCATGAGCGCCTCTAATGAAAGGATGCTGGGGTTCTTGGCCGTCTGCCACGAGCGCTTCCCGATTTACCCCTGATGCTCGGTGGAAAATTTTCATGGGGTTGGGCCAATCACCCCAGAGATAGTCAATGAGGCTAACTTGATTTATCATTTTTTTTAATAACAATCTATTTGTCCTCCAAATGGAACTTGCAACTAAGAGATATTGGGCTTCTGGGTCGTTCGCCATAAGTGCTTCCTGATTTACTCTGATTGTCGGTGGAAAACTTCTATAAGGTCGGGTCGATCATCTCACGCTCGACGTACGTAGCCTGGTTAATCATTTTTTAATAACATTCTATTTGGGAGGAGGTGAGAGAAGCGGAGGAAAGAAGAAGTTTTATCCTTGCATGCTCATGAATCAACACAAATTTTTACACCTCGATTTGGGATGTAGGGAAGGGGAAGGGGAACTCAAAAGTATTTTGTTACAATTTTATCTCTATTTTAAAATATTAATTCTCAAATTAACTTATATGTTTAGGTAGCTAGTCTTTGGGTCGTCGCTCCTCACTAACTGTTTGGGAGGAGGTGAGGGAAGGGGAAGGAAGGGGAAATAAGGGGAAGGGAAACTTTGAACCTCGTTTGGGAAGGAGTGAGGAAAGGGAAGGAAAGGTAAGGAAGGGTAAGCTTTAACCTTCGTTAACCATGGAAAGAGAGATTTTCTTACATTCCGAGTTGGGGTGTAAGGAAGGAGAAGGGAAATCAAAAAAAAAAAATTATTCCAATTTTATCTCTGTTCTTAATAATTTAAGAAATGTTCTAATTTCTAATTTTGCTATGTCGCCGGAGTTCAATTTCCTCGCCTTATGTCTTCTAACTGAATTGAAGAGAGAAACCATTTTTGTTGTCAAAATTTAAGAGGATATCTACTATTTTTTAATTTTTCCATCAAAATTTAATAAGTTTTTAAAGAATAAAAATTCTTGTTATCGGCGTTATCTTTCAAATTTTTTTATTTAAGATTTCTAAAATTATTATTTTCATTATTTTCATTATTTCTCATTTAATTATTTAATTATCGGTAATTCATTGTTTTATTATGAATAGTATAAAAAATTAATTTTTATTAAAAAATAGCTAATTTAAATGATAATATAAAAAATTAATTTTATTATAAAAAATATCTAATTTAAATTTATAAAATAAATATTAATATTATGAAAATTTTCTAATTTAAAAAGTAAGAGTATTTTTATAACTTTATGTATTTAACCTTCATTCCTTTTCTTTTCCTCCCAAACAAAATAACACATGTTACGTTAATGAACCTTCCCTCCCTCCTAAATAAGGAGAAGTTAAATAGTTTATTTCCCCTCACTTTTTCTTCCCCTTCCTTCCCTTTCCGTTAAGAGCATCCACAATGCTCTAGCATTATAACACCCACCACATCATCAAAAAGTATGGGGCCCACTGCCACATATTCATTATAACAACATCCTTCTTTCACCCACATCCCTTTTAACGTTAATACCCATTATTCATGGGTCCCACCGTCCACTCACTCATTTTAACATTATATCATATTAAATAAATATGTATTAAATATGTTTTAAAATATTTAAATTATTATTATTTTTAATAATAATTTTACGTTTAAAAATAAATTTTTATTATTTTTCAAAAATAATATTAATTTTTTAAATATATTTATTAAATAAAATAAATGTTTGTGAGAAAACGAAATTAGAATGTTAGGAAAACGAAATTGTAAAGTTAGGAAAACGAAATTACAACTGAACACCTAAAATTATAAAGTTGGGAAAATGAAATTACACCTGAACACCTAAAATTATAAAATTGGGAAAACGAAATTACAACTGAGCGGCTAAAATTACAAAGTTGGGAAAATAAAATTTATTTTAAATATTAATTCATGGATTGTTGTTGTATTGCCCCCAGATATGCTCAACTAAGTCGGCGCGAAGTTGGTGATGAACTTGAGTGTCACGTAGCTCAGAATTTGTTCGAAGATAATCTTGAAATCCTCGATTTGAGCCATGGATAGGTTGTGCGGGTTCGTCACCTTCTTCGCTGTACCAATTTGTCACGTGACCTCCCTCATCCTCAACAATCATATTATGTAAAATAATGCATGCTAACATGATTTGTTTTAACTTTTTCCTATACCAATACCGAGCTGGACCTCTGATAATCGCCCATCGAGATTGGAGCACCCCAAATGCCCGTTCAACATCTTTTCTTGCAGACTCCTGTCTTTCCTTAAACAACTTCCTCTTGGGATCCTCCGGGCAAGGAAAAGCCTTAACAAAAGTAGCCCACTCGGGATATATTCCATCTGTTAGATAATAGCCCTTCGTATATGTAGTGCCGTTCACCGTGAAATTAATCGTCGGCATATTTCCTTGCAAGACGTTGTTGAATATGGGAGATTCATATAACACGTTAATATCGTTACGTGAACCGGCGACCCCAAAAAATGCATGTCATATCCACAAGTCATGAGACGCGACCGCTTCAAGTACGATTGTTGGTGACTCATGCCCCCTTGAAAATTGACCTTTCCAAGCAACTGGACAATTTTTCCATTTCCAGTGCATACAATCAAGGCTACCTAACATGCCAGGAAAGCCATGTCTCTCATCATGCATTTGAAGAAGACGTTGAACATCATCAGCATTTGGCCTTCTCAAGTACCTATCACCAAATATTTCAACAACGTATTCGCAGAACTTGAAAAGGCATCTGATGACAGTTGATTCACCCATACGTAGGTACTCGTCAAGATGATCGGCAGGGACTCCGTAAGCCAGTTGACGAATCGCAACGGTGCATTTTTGTAGTGGTGACAACCCTTTTCTTCGTACAGCATCGCCCCTTTGTTGAAAAAATGCTGAATGATTCTCTAATGCATTTACTATGCGGAGGAATAACTCTCTTCGCATTCGAAATCGTCTTCGAAATATTTCATCGTGATATACCGGAGTTATAGAGAAATAATCATTGACAAGTCTCTCATGCCCGGCTTCACGATTTCTTTGGACGAACCTTCTTCTGTGCATGTCCCTCCTCTGATATGCTTCCATAAGTTGTTGGTGTTGTTGAAGAACCAATAACATAAGTTCTTCACCCGGATCATAAGCTTGCTCATCGATTTCAACATGGACTTCGTCTTCGCTTGTCGAGCTGGAACTTGAGCTAGAACTGCTTGTAGAATGAGACATTTTTGGAGGAAGCACGTTTTAGTATATGTGTTTGAAAAATGGGATGATGGTCTATATATATTGTTTTTCTCATGCAACGGCTAGTTTGCAATGATGAGTATGCAACGTCACGTTGCAACGGCTAATTTGTAACGGTAAGTTTGTAACGCCTAGTTTGTAACGGCTAGTTTCCAACGGCTAGTTGTAATAATTAGTTTCCAACGGCTAGTTGTAACAGCTAGTTTCCAATGGCTAGTTGTAACAACTAATTTCCAACGACTTGTTTATAACGACTATTTTACAAAAATATAATAATTATTCATGACATTAATCGAAATGAGAAATACAATAATTACAAATTACAATCATTTGAAAATATAATAATACTACAAAATGAACGTTAAGTAAACAATTTAGATATTCCATCTCGACCTAATATCCTGGCATAGGCATTCATGTATGATAAGCTGTTCCTTTGTCATCTGCGAAGTGTCTTTGTTCAATATTTCGTACTCCTTCAACTTCAAGCGACGATTCTTAGCTTCACATTTGGACAAGGCAGCTTTTTCCTTAATCTCCTCTACTTCGAGTTGTTTTTGTTTCAAATCGACTTTGGACTTCTTTACAGTTGTATATTCAGTGAACTTTGTGATAATATTATTGTAGTTTACTGTCAGATCCTCCATGGTCGATTTTACTTTGTCCTTTCCCTTTCTTTTTGCCGCCTTTTGTCCTATTGGACGAGTATCTTCATCATCCAGGTCTATACTTACATCTTGGTTGGAGGAGATGTTGCTTACTCCCGACTCTGAGGTCCTTGTCTTCTTTGTGGTCACAAAGTGAGCAACGGACTGTGGAGTAAACATTGGACGGTCTTTGACAATTCTCCACACATGTTCGAGATTGAATGCAACGCCATTGTTTTCGAATTGATATTTTTCATACGCAAACCTCAATATATCTTCGTCACTGTGACCACTTCGATATGAATTGTAAACATTATTGTAATTTACGTTGAATCGATATACCTTCTTTTGGATTGTATTGTGTTAAGGTGACTGTATAACATTAGCACTTCTGGTGTTTGAACCTAGAAAAAGATTCCCATTGTAGTAGCTTGCAACATCACTGATAGTGACAAAACTTCTCGCTAAGACCTCGTCTTCAACCTTTGTCTAACTTGAACGCTTTCTTGTACCCTCAGCATTTGAAACCGTCTTTTCTAAATTGACCACCTCAATTGGGGATTCACGGTCGGAAAGTTGAGTTTCCGGGACAAAAGTCGGAGTTGCAGGTTCATTCGACATTGAAGGAGTGAAAGACATACTAGTTGTGTGCGGGGTACCATATCCATGAACAACCGACGGCGTGAAATATGGATGACTCATGTTTTGCCAATATTCGGCTGGAAGTGGTTGATATGGACCTCGAGGGGCATAATTTCCAAACCCTTGGACATTTTGAAGATTTTGTGGAGGAAACAGCATACTGGGAAATGGATATGGGTATTCATAATTTGGTGGAATTTGTGGATTCTGGGAAGATGAATATTCTTGCGAGTTGTTTGTAGAATTCAAGAAATTGGAAAAAAATGCCCTATTATTTTCATCCATTTCGGATAAAAAATAAGATGGTAGGAACTTGAAAAAATAGACGGGGAGAGAATTTAGAGAGTGAAATTGAAAGAGTAGTGAGTGGGAATGAAAATATGTGCACATATGGATGGATATTTATAGTTAAAATTTCAAACTAACCGTTAACTAGTCATTAATTAGCCGTTAAAAAGTAATCATTTTATTAAAAATTTTAAATTAAATAGCCGTTTTTTTTTGAATTAGCAGTTGCTTTTGTTTTTTAAATGAGCCGTTGTCTTCTGATTTTTTTTTTTTAATTTTAGAGTTTATATTTTTATTAAAAAAAAATAAAATATAGCATGGGTGGGCCAGCCCTGGCCCACCCCAATGCTGCTTGAACGCGTTCAGAATACTGAACGCGTTCAAGCGGTTTGAACGAACGCGGCATTCCACAACGTCGCGTTAAAGCAACAGTGGCGTTATAACGCTGTTTTAATACGGCATTGTGGATGCCCTAATGAACCTTCTCTCACTCCATCCAAATAGAAGATTAGAGCGCGTCATATAGTCCAGCATCCAACGGCTCGCACTTCTTGATGTCGACATCGGCCCTTACTGTGTTTCTCTCCATATTAATTCCCAAATTAACTTATATGCGTAGCAGAAGGTATCTCGTTTTGCTCTGTCACTCCACACGCAAAGCGCGTCATTATCGTCTAGCATTCAATTGCTCGTACTCCATGGCATTGACATTGACCCTCGTCCTGTATCACTCTGAAGACAAAACTCAAAAGGATAGAGATGGGTAATCCTCAATTTTTTTTCACATATTGACTTATTTTAAAAAGTGAAGATATATATATATATATAATTGATAACTATTTTAATAAGATAATTTCACATACTATAACTATAATTTAAATAATCTTAAATGTTAGTATAATTGCTTGCGAAACAAACAAAAAAAGTATAACACTCCCTGGTTATAATGTTAGCTTTCATTACCATGGTAAAATGGGGAGGACCAAACCTCGAGTCTATCCTTTATACCAAGACTCTCTCCCTTCCTTCCTTCATGGCACAACTATCCATCAAAGTAAGCATAGCCTGATAAAATAAATTTGTATGATGCAGTTAATAGTTTAAAATAAAAGAAGAAACGTGAATCCACAGCAATCAAATAATACAAAAAGTATGTATTTGCATGTTGTAAGGCCACCATGTACACAATATAGATAAGCTGTGACCTGTGGCCAGTGGGATTATACAATGTTATATAACTATAGAAGAAGTTTCCCATGTCAAACATCGTATCCAGGGTTAATCTTCTGTTGGATACTGTCGTAGCTTTCTAATTCATTCATATCGTCGATGCTCCCCAAAAACAGTGGCAATCTTTGATGTAGTTCTACTGGCTGAAATGACAGAATCCTTGTTTTCCCATCGGAACCTCTTCCACCAGCATGCTCGATGAGGAAGCTAAGAGGGTTCGCTTCATAAACAAGTCGAAGATGATCCCTTGGGTTCATGACGACACCTCCGTAAACAAGAGTGCGATGAAAGTCAGCGACCAGTGAGCAGATATATCGAGCTGAGTACTTCTTAGGGAACTGCCCTTTGCCTTGTCTGACAGTGTCGATGTATTGCCTTAGTCCATCTGGCCAGTCGAAGTACCTCGCATCATTCACAGAGTATATCTGTCCTGACATTAACAAAACAAAAAAAAAAGAAAAGAAAGAAAGTTGGACAGATGTAGAAGAGTTGAACCAAATCCTAATCACAGTTCTTTTGACTCTTGATCCCAAGAACGCCTATGGATAAATGTTTTCCATTAAAGACTATCTTACCTCTAGGAGGAACTTGAATTGATGGATGTGTGAGAACAAACTCTCCAGTTGAATGATCCAAAGTGAAAGCATGGGTCCCTGAACCGACACTTATGCAAAGGATGGTGGCGGATGAGTATAAAACATAACCAGCAGCTACAAGACGGTTTCCACTTTGGAGAGAATTGAGTTGTGCCTTCTCCTCCACTGGAAGATGGTCCAACTCGGCGAGTCTATTGTATATTCCAAATATGGTACCAGTTGGTATAGAGGCATCAATATTTCTAGAACCATCTAAAGGATCGACAACAACGACAAATGGGCCATGATCACTAATCCAAACTGGAATATCATCTTCTTCTGATGCCATAACTGCAACTTTTCCAGAATTTCTGAGTGAGGCCAATATCATGTCATTCTGCACGCGAATAAATAACTAAATTGCTTGGCCTTTTCTCATACTGGGAAAAATGGATAACAGATATGAACTATAAAAGTCACTCAAAATTAGTGGAGTGAAGCACATAGATAAGAAAGAACCTAAAGAATGTCTCAAACACTCACTCGAAATAAATGTCAACTAATACTTCAAGAATTAAGAAACAAAATAAATGATACACCATCGAATTTTATAATTTCTGTTCTTGTTATTGTTCTGAATCAGGTCAAATGCTACCATGTATGCTTGAATAGACAGACTGGCTATCTGAAAAGTGAAAACAAAGTAACAGTTGAGAATTTGACAAGAACTTTTAATGGCACATTTGCTGACAGTTGCTGATACCGATTTCTCATTGCTGACTTAAGGTTTACTATAATTCCTATCAACAAAAGTGCTCAATTTCAATTGAATGACATTCATGTGAGTCCATCCAACCATGCTCATGAAATCATAGGTTTACTGATTTCATCCTTTAACCACTACTTTCCAGAAATCTACTTAGTTGCTTCACAGCACTCACCATCAATAACTGCCATCAACCACTAGAAAGCACATTTATGGTCGCTACTTAACATTAATTTGAAGAATTATCTTCTTAATTTTTTTATTATTTTTTTCTCATATTTATCAACAAAAGTCCCTTATGATTGGATCTCTTTGAGTGGTTTTTTTAACCGAACTTGCAAACTCTCAATGGTCATCAATAGGAAGTGCTAGTTTTGCGCCATGCGAATCAGGTATTACAAAAGATCTGACTTACATAGAGCTTAATGGCTCTGTGATTTCTCTTTCACCAACCCCAAATAGTTTTTATTGTTGTTTCTGTTATAGATGCGGAAAGATAACCATACTGCAAAAGAAAACCGTGTGAACCCTTACATGCAACACATCGACTTCAGTATTTGCAAATCCTAAGTTTTCATCACAACGTGCCACACCAACTATTCCAGAAATAGCAGATTCATACTGACAAACATGCAAGCAGCACCAAGAGAATTGTCAATTGCATCGAATTAGCAGTCCAAGAAAGCTATTGGAACAGAATCGCGAAGATCAACAAATAACATGGATGTAGGGATGGATATTACCGAAATGATATCAAGTGGCTTCGGCTTGTCCCTTCCGGAAGACGACAAGGACCCAATACCCTCGCCACCGCCGCTATCTTCCGGTATTCGGCCATCATCAACATTGAAGGGCGACGCAACCAAGGCGGCGATCCTCTTGCAAGCGTACTGGAGGTGAGTCAACAGGACTGCAAGGTCATCCCCGACGTCGGCGCCTCCCTTTGCGACATACTCCAACAGGGTCAGGTGACGCTCGCTAACTGGGGACGGAGAGGTCTTGGACACGACCCTCGGAGAGAGTAGCTGTGTCCTCCTCATGGCGCAACCGTTGGAGATGGATAGGCCGTGGCAGAGGCTCCGGATGGCCGGAGAAGTGAGAGAAAGCGAAGCGGGGTTTAGGTGACCCGGTGGAGGGTAGAGGAGGAAGGCGGACGATGCCATGGATTAGGGAGAAAACTCAAGTGCCGAAGCAGCCGAGGTCGCCGTGGTGCGATGAGGCCGTGAATGTGGATGTGTTGGCATGACTTGTACGAGCGAACGCACGTAGCATTCTCCGCGGGACTTTATCGACCGTCGATATTTGGGCCGGCCCGATGAATCTCAGCGTCCAGATCGGCTGGATCGATGGGTATAGTATAGCGTACCGTAGAGACAGGGATGGGTTATAAATTTTAAAACTTGTTAGATTTGCAATTAAAAGGGCCATGCTTCCCTTACTGATTTGTTAGATTTGCCTTTCCCCCCGACACTTGTCTAGCCCTAGTCGTCGCCCGATAGTGATCGAAGCAGCGGAGAGTGTTGGGCCCCATCTCGGCAGCAGCCGCCACCGCTCGCCGTTGCTGCTGGAATCGCCGTCATCGCGCCGCCAACAATCCACAGCAGCAAGAACGATTAGACCTTCCATTTAGGTGGTGTTTTCTTACTTGATCTCTTTTGATTACCTTCTTCGTGAATGATTAAACATACTCTTTAAAAGAAAATAATTTGGATCCCTTTTTCTTGATTCCCTTGCTGGTTTGGAACACAACTAGCAGCCGGGAATTCTTTAGCTCTTCCCGAGTGCTATTTTCTTTCATATTATATGATATAAATCAAGCAGCGTTGGGAATGATGTTGATTTATTTGGATTTTAAATTTTTAACAGAAGGGAAACAGAGTTCTTTTATTCTTGTTTTTAGATTAAAATGTTATTTTATATGCTATACAGTTAGAAGTCAGCCAATTGCTTTATTATAATAAGTAAATAATAACTTCATTATGTCGGGTAATAATAATAATAATAATAATAATAATAATAATAATAATAATAATAATAATAATAATAATAATAAATTGCATGCTTCTATATATCTTTACTTGCTTGATCTTGTTATTTATATTTGCTTCGCTACTCTTTCAAAATTTATTAATGAAACTTACAAAGATAACTTGAAATATTATTAGAAAAAAATTAAGTGAATATTTAGAGCTTTGTCTCTGTCCTTGCATGACTACTCATAGTTTAGAGCTTCACTCTGCCCTCTAAATGAGTTGTGTGATTACTTATAGTCTTGAGCTCCACCCTTTAAGAGAGTTGTAACTTATAATTTAGTTACGCTTTATGAGTTGCGTAATTATTTACAATCTAGAGCTTGAGCTTTGCTCAGAGTTGCGTGATTATTTATAATCTTGAATTTCGCTCATCGCTCTAAAAGAGTTTCAAGTAAATTAATAATAGTATAGACCTTGAACTTCAATTCTAAAGAGATGAATTATTTATAATTTAAAGCTTTTGTTCCACGTTTTAAATGTGACTTTTGAGTCTTTTTGTGTGTTCATGACTTCGGCCAAATTGAGATGATTTTACTCATGGGGTGGATTGTGAGTCATTCACCTTATTTTTATCATGGGATGGATTGCGGACTGTTGATTCTATTTTTCATTTGAGACTTTTGTAGCAAAAGGTGATTACGCTCACCCTAGGTGCTCTTAGGTTATGTGAAAGTAGGTAAATCACGAGATTATCTTATACCCGACCGCCAAGTTGACTAGGGGTGGGAGGGATTTTTTTTCCCCCGAAGGCATGCACTCGCCAGGAATTGATCCCTTGTCCTATTGTAGCAAGTTTATCATCGTCTAACCAACTGGGCATCCCGTGGGGACTTATGTTAGACACTTGGGTAGATTGCAGGTTGTTCACCCTATATTGTACGTATATGTGTATACACATGATGTAGTTCGTATTTGGTGGATTCCAGGTCGTTCACCCCATGTATATACAATACATCTTTTTCGGGTGGATTGCAGGTCGTTCACTCTATTTATGTATGTATAGGTGCATACATACGATGTCGTTTAATCTCATATGGATTGTGTGTATTTACTCTCATGTACAATGCATCCTTATTGGGTGGGTTGTTGGTCACTCATCCTTATATTTATATTTTTACATGATGTGTTTGTATTAGGTGGATTGCAAATTGTTCACCTTTACTTTTACGACAGATCCTTGATGCGTGTATTTCATGTCGTTCACCCATTTAATAAAATTATATCGAGTTGTCGAATAATGTAAGACTATGGTAATATTGGAAAATGAGAAATTAAGGAGGACGGATGAAAATTAATTAAGAAGAGAATAAAAGACAAATGATATGGAAATATGAAATTGCAAATTATGCTGTTACTCTCTTTGATTGTATTTTCATGCATATCTCTCTTATCTCCACTTTGCACCTTGTGCTCACTCTTAGTGGAATTAGTTCAGAGTTTTGCATGTATCCAGTTCAGTTAGTTTTTGTCTATATTTTGCTCTGACATTGTTATAGTTCATGTGCGGGGAGCGAAGCTAGCATTGCGGCAAGCCTAGTTCGTACGGGCAATTGAGAACTGAGATCAAGAGGTGGTTTTGCTGCGGGAGTATGAGCTTAAAGGGCATGCTGATGGCGGCGGCACTGCAGGGGGTGACGGAGGCACGGGCGAGGATCTTCGGCCATGTCCTGAACCCATTAGGGAAGCGGTCGCCCCACAAGATCCTCCGCAAAAAGCTCATCGGAGAAAAAATTGCATCGTGGTACCCCGATGACATCAAGAACGAAGACCCCTCCGTTCTTGCCCGCGAGGAGAAAGAGTATGTACCATCTTGTTAATCTCCTTTTCAATTTGCACTCTCATACCTGCTGTCTGAATGCATATTCGAGAAAATGCCTGCTTCTATTCTCTGAATTTTTACTTGTGTGCCAGAAAATATCTTCAGGATTATGTGGATGGTTAATAGAAGTGTTTTAGTGCTCATATTGCAGTAACATGTCAGGAATTGCTTTCTCTACTGAAATTGTTTTATTTTGAGTCTGGTGGTTATATTTACTTTCTCGTTCTCTCGTGCGTGTAGATCTTGTTAACCTAGAGAAATGAATTAAAATTGATAGAACTCTATACATAGTTTTTAAAAAAAAACACTGATATGAAACTGACATGATTATTACGAATCGACACATACTAGAAATTGAATCATATAATTAGTTTATGAACTGATTTTGATAAAGTTTAACCAAATTTTTATATGCAAATTTGTTTTTTTTGGTTAAATTTTAGCTAACTCATCTTTTCAAATCATCTAATTTTGATGCAAATGACTACATGGTGATGACTTGCTAAGATAAAGTACCATGCGTAAAGAACTTGGCATGAGCTGAAAGTTACCTGTTCTGCTCGTATTCTTTCATTTTTCTGTTATTTGAATATCTAAGGATTGTTATCCAAGGAGATTCTTCATTTACTAGTCCTGAATATTCTGCAGTCTGCAATTGATCCTCCCCTAACCCATGACAGTTTATGTTGTCTCTTTGTTGGATTTTTGCAGCTGACCTACTCATCCACTTCACCTAGGAAACAATCGACTATCCTAGCATGCAAAATAGACATCAATTAAACTCTCTAATTATTCTCATCTCTCAACTGAATCCTACACCAATAGTTTATAATCAAATATTTAGTGGTAGCATAGCACTTCCAAACTTTTTCTTTTTAGCGCAAATATTATTAAATGTACATTTTTGCAGCTGCCAACATAAGTATCAATTTCCGTGGCAACAAGGTTTAGGTGTTAGTGGTCCAAGTCTACACTTACCAATTTGTTGTTTGGTTGTTTTTTTCCCTCAATAACCTTTATCACAGATACCTGTAAATCCCTAAAATGGTGGAAGTATAAATGATAAACTCAGGATGAACCAATTTTAGACTTGATGATTTGGCCTAGATTTTACCTTGCGATTTGTAATTTTTTTTACTAAACTACTGTGATATTGGATCCTTTAGTAAATTCATCTACAAGCAAGGTAAACTTTGTAGCTGCGCCAAGTGAGGCATTTGTCAAATTTGTTTACACTTTATCTTTGAAACAAGTGCAACTTTATCATTTGTGTCTCCATTTCTTTTCCTCTGTTTTTTCTGTACCTTTTTTGCTACATGGTTGATTTGATCCATATTCAACAGTTCATTAACATTTTGGGGATTAATGTGGTTATCAATAGACAAAAAAAGACATGTATGAGATTTGACATGCCTCTAGCTAGAAACAACTATTTTGATTAGAAAGAAAACTACATATGTTTCCTGAAGTTAGCTCAAAAAGGTTTCAATTTCCTGATCATGGAAAATTTCACCTGGAAGAAGCCTCTGCGAATGAAGTTCTTGATAATTTCCCTTGTATAAGCCTACTTGCATTAGATATAGTTTCAAGCAAACTAAGCATGTCCAATGAAACAAGTGCCTCTAGCTAGAAACAACTATTTTGATTAGAAAGAAAACTACATATGTTTCCTGAAGTTAGCTCAAAAAGGTTTCAATTTCCTGATCATGGAAAATTTCACCTGGAAGAAGCCTCTGCGAATGAAGTTCTTGATAATTTCCCTAGTATAAGCCTACTTGCATTAGATATAGTTTCAAGCAAACTAAGCATGTCCAATGAAACAAGAAATTCCAACTGACTGATATTTACTCAGATTTGCTATTGACCTCATTGCTTTGCTAATAAATTTATTTTGGGAGTTGTGTCATTTATGTATAGATGTTTTCAACTAAGACCATATGCTATCTTCAGGGTTAACCTTAACCAGTTCATTGACTAGGCATAACCATGAAAACATATCGACCCTGCAATTTTTTGTCGTTTTTTTTGTAACTTAATCGAGTCTATTCTTTATAGCTTGATTGAGCAAGTTTCTCTCCCGTTTCTTCATGTGGTTGTTCAAAGCCATTACTAGCTTAGAATGTGGGGTAAACGGTCTACATTTTTATAAATGTTTATATGGTTATGTCTCTAGTTTCATTGCCACTCTTTACCATCTCTTTCCTGCATCAGGCGATTGGCTAAGTTGGAGATGTTGAAGCGGCGAGGCAAGGGCCCTCCACCGAAGGGTCAAGGAAAACGTGCTACCAAGCGCAAGAAATAAGTGATCTTTCCAAGAAGTTTGTCATCCTTACAGTTCGCTGATTCCAAATTAGTAGTGGATGTGCTTGGTTCACATTAGGAGCTAGATTATTGTTCACTTTGACTTAGGCATGCTTTATTCATCTACCTCTGCTGGGAAA
The DNA here is from genome assembly GCF_018446385.1 of Zingiber officinale. Lineage (NCBI taxonomy): Eukaryota > Viridiplantae > Streptophyta > Magnoliopsida > Zingiberales > Zingiberaceae > Zingiber > Zingiber officinale. The sequence goes on along the minus strand of NC_056006.1, from coordinate 68,177,975 downwards.
CTAGAAACTCAGTTGTTGGTGATAGATCATTTCCCCCAATTACAGTGTAATTCATTTTGTTCACTTGCATAGATTTTATGGTGCATTTCTCTTCTCTCTTCATTGCATCTTACGGCTTATCTCCACTCTTGTGGAGAGTCTTCATTCGTTTCCTCTTACCAATGTATATATATAGTTGTATCAGACAGCCCAAGTCACAGATACACTCACCAGAATCCAATTCGGACTATCAACCCCGCACTGCATCAAATTCAGCATCACCGTCAAGTGATTACACAGACCCAACACCAACTCGAAACAATGATATTAATTTGACAAGCAGCTGATAATGTTAACTAAGAGCTATCAAGTAACTTTGAGAACAGCCTCTCATCAAAGGCACAATCAACCAACCTCCACACATGTTACAATACTAATATGCCGGTCTAATACAAAAGAGGGAGCAGACCTTGGTGCTTCATTGTTCGAGTTGTTCAGAGGACAAATAGCAACTGGGTCAAAACCTCCACCGATATAATGGGGTTTAGAATGTCATGCGGCTGGCGAGCTGACCTTCAGATATCCTTCTGTCTATGGCTGCATCAATGGAGTTCATCTGAGTGTAACATGAAACAAACAAAAGATAAATTAGAGTGGGAGTGAAGTAGCAAAAAGAGTATTGTTATTCTTTAAGTTGAATAATCTAACTGATCTGAGGTAGTGAACTTGCATCTGAATGAAAGCTGACCTGTACCATTCTGGTCGCCAATGTGATCAAAAACAGATAACAAGAAATGCTACAAATTGAGAAAAGCCTGCTGGCATATATTCTTGATTTGCTCAACTTAAGTTCCCCACTCATTAAGCAAGAGGGATAATAAATAAAACCAAAAAACTAGATCAGAACACGGTACATACACATTTTCGGATAGGCCTGGTGATAGGTAGGCAACCCTCGCTCTTTTGCAGCAAAAGCTTGTCAGTTTTATAAAACTTACTAAAAGTAGAAATTATGTAAAAGCCAATTGAAAAAATTTTTAAAACACCAGGAGAACTAGAATGCCGAGGATTGGAAAATAGAAGAATATCATTCTTAGTAATCGAGTTCACTTGAAACTAAAGCTTCATAGAAAACTCACAAGGGCGATAAATTCATCTTAAAAATTTACCACACTGTCAAATTCATAGAAAACTAAAGCTTCAAGCTGGTATTCATCTTAAAAGTAGAAGTGGAATTAAGATGGGATGAGTATATTGAAATATAGGGCAATTAAATTTAATGATTATTTTTTCTGGTTTAGTTTCCTACCTTCTGGATCTGCACCCAAATTACAAATCCATTTGACATCCGTCAAAATGAAAAACAGGAGGCAATAAAAACTTACCTGGCTAGTTTCATCATGCACCTGATACTTTGTCAGAGACATTCTTCTCTCATCCTGCACAATAGTCCAACATTAAGAAACCATATATAAAACAAGAATAAGGTTATGCATTAAGTAGCAAGTTAAGAAAAACAAAGTTCAACCAATAAACTATTGCTTCAGAAACTTGCCATTGACATTGCCTCATCATCCCAAACCAAGTAGACCTCATTTGCGGTGGCATGGGAGGCAGGGGGCTTGTTGGATATCACAGGTGGAGGTCCAATTGAAGGGTTGCCAGTGTTTGGACCAGAAGCATACATATGGGAGTTTGCATACAAGTTACCATCTGAAGAGGAAAAAAAAGTAATACATCAACTCACTCAACTGGACATTTTTGGTTGATATTTTTTGTAAAGAAACATGGAACATAAGGTTCATTTACATTGAGCTAAGCTTTCCAAGAGAATAAGTTGCAAAGTGAAACATTTTTCCCTTTTATAATTTTGTAATCAATTAGAGAGTTTCATAAACAACATCTAACTTAGATGGCTTTCCAGCATATTTAAACTTTACTGTGACCATGTACATAATAAATAGTCTTCAAGATTTGGTAGACTTCATATCTGATTTTGGCTTTCTTTGGAAAAGGTAGATGGCTAATGAAAGAACATAAAAGATGGCATCTTTTTTTTAAAAAAAAAATTGCCAAGAAGGAATACCCCTTTGAAGATTTAGAAAAAAAGGAGGCACCCTGATGGTCTACCCAGATAATTTTAATCATCATAAGATAGAAATAATTATAATCACACTGAGAATTTCAATGTACATAGATGTAGAAACTTTAAGATATTGCACCTGGATCATTTGGTGCAACGTAATCACCTCCTATAGAAGTATTTGATGTTGAATTTGCATCAACGGCACCACTTAACATTGTTAGAGAGCTTGAAGAAATTATTGTTGTCGATGCTGCTAAAAATGGGGAACTCTGAGAAGGAACACCAACTGGATTATTAATCGGAAACAGAGGTTGAGACACCATCGCAGGTATAGATGTGGGTAGGCCAGGGGGACCAACTTGTAATGGTGACTCGATTAGAGGAGCAGAAGTGGAGATCAAAGGAGTCGTAGGATTTGGAATAGGAAATAAGGGTTGCTGTGGAACTACAACAGCTGGAGTAACAGGAACAGACACTTGAGGAAACCAAGGCTGTGGTTGGGCATCTAGAATAGGCCAAGTTGGACGTGGTAGACGAAAAGCAGGATTGTATCTGGTAAGAAATGCATCATGTAAGAGCATGAACTAGGAGAGCTAACATAAGGTACAAAAACTAGAAGTTTCAAAACAATACATTTCCAAATAATTAAATGAAGTAAACATAAACATTACATTGGACGAACTGCACCATATGCTGGTGGGGGAGGAAATCTAATGCCCAATGAACCCGGAACTATTCCACCAACAAACCCACTTGATGGAACTTCCACTTTGGCCGTTTTTGCTGCTGCCTCTTCATCTGCACCAACATTTTAAAAGTAAAACAATGATTTCATGACCATTAAAAATGCACACAAAAATGGAAATAAATAACATGAATTTTTTTACTAGAATAAACCCAAAATATTCAAGTTAAACAATACCACACTGTCAAATTGTCATTTTACTTTATATAGGCACATCTCTTAATACTACCCTCAAGCTGGAAAATAGATCATAGAAATTATATATTTCCAACTTGTTACTTGAACAACCACAATGGAGACTTAGATGTGACCTTAATGAAATAAAATTTTAACACTTGTTACTGTGATTAATGGAGCACGCAACCAGTGATTCCTTTACCTTTAGATCAGTGCATGGATTAGAGAGAGAATTAAAGAGAAAATTGATGAAATGAAACTAAGATAAGAAATATGGAACAGATCTCCTGTATAACTTCTCTATGAAGCAATGCATATTCTTATAGTCGCATGTAATAGACTTAAAGGAAAGAACTCAGGGATGTTAAAGGAATAATAGATAACACAACTTAGTTGGCAAACTAAGAACAAAACATTGTATATTCAAATCTTCCTCGAAAATGAACAGAACAACATGACCCTTTGCTAATGAAAGCTAAACTGAAAACATGAAATTTTCTTTATTCAGATTTTCACTGACTCATAGGAGATGTGTTTTCACATGCAAACAAAACAAAGCATATATATATATATATATATATAATATGGAGGAAAGAGAATGAAAATAATGTATATTGGGAGCAACTTAAGGGTCACTCTAATACCCTGTTAAGCTTGGGAAAGAGAATATTCTAAATATGTTCTAAAGGATTATGTATATGTATACAAAGGACTCATGATCAAAGCCTTATCATAAAAATACCTTAGTGAAACTAACCCTATTAACCTTATACTCAACACACTCAAAAGTTAAACCTAACTTATTATTAAAATAAGCAGCCGAGTTCAGGCCCAATCAAGTTGCAAATTTCCATAATTTTTTCTTGGGTGAACTGAGTATTGGATAATTTTCCCCCTTTTTTGGTAAATGATTTTATGATATTTTGTCTTTATACACAATCTTTGTTATTTTAGATTATATTACATTAAAATTGGGCAGAATTGGATTTCTCAAACTTTTTACATTTTAAAAAAAATTACTAATGATATCTATTGCAATTTGTAATTGATTTTTTTATTTAATTAGATAGGGTGGAACATTTCAGTCCCATGGCTAGCAAAGTACAAGTTTAAATAGTGAGCACACAGACAGTCCGAAGTTGGAACTTGAGACAAGTCAAAAATCCATCCATCCACATTTAATTATAGGGCACAAACTCTTCTTACTTTGAGCAGTTTTTTTATTTGTGTAGTTCAGACCTCAAATAAATAAGTTCAGAGCTTCAATCCTAATATTGACCTATAATCAGTTAAAGAGATTAGAAAAAAGAAAAAAACACCAGACAAACAACTTTTGATCTACTCTTCTATTCAGGTTCAACAGAATAAACAATCTACAAAATGGTATACCAGTTAAAGGATCTCCAAGGATGAGGATATACGGTAAGCAATGTAAATCTTAGGCAATACTATCCTCAAAAATTTATCTTAAAAAATTAGCAAAAAGATAACTAGTTTTCCATAGAATTCATGCAAGTGGAATAGAGAAATGAAGATAAACTAGAAGTTAACAAAATTTCAACCATTAGACTAAAATACTGATTGCACAGGATTCTTTGTTAGAATCCTGATAAATAAACCCCCCATTTGATAAAGAAACTACAGTTAACAGCATCAAGTACTAAAATTAACCATATTTTCTGAAATGGTTCTGTCAACTAACAAATCTGAACTCCCACAATTTGGATAACATCTGTGGAGTGATGAAATCTTAAAAAAAATGATTAACCAGACTGGGTAACGTCGAGCCTGGGGTGACCGGCCCGGCCCGTCCCCACGGAAGTTTCCCACCGGCCACCAGGGTAAATCGGGAAGCGCTCGCAGCGAGCAGCCCAAGAGCCCAGCATCCTTTAGTTGCGTGCCCCATTTGGAGGAAAAATTCCTGCAAATTCGCCATAGTTGGGGCTCGAACCGCGGGTGCCTGGGTGACAACCTGGATGTCCTGCCGCTGCACCATAGCTCCGGGGGCATGATGAAATCTTAAAGAAACAAGTTCAGGATGCAATAATGCAAGCAAATGAGTACATTTTTTCTTGGAGCAAAATGTAGTGCAAGGAGGACAGTTTTGCTACATGGCTATATTATTTTGTTGCTTTAGAGGACAGTATGGGCAGTTGAGAGGGTGTAACATGGCCCTTGGCCAATATGTTGGGTTAGGGATGAAGGAAAGATGAAAACAAAGAGGATGATCTCTTTAGGTTGAAAAACAAAAAAGTAAAGGGACATGCAGCAAGAGGAATGTAGAGAGGAAAATCTAGCAAGATGAAGGACAAGAAGATGAGGAAAGAAGGGTCAAAGACACTGATCTATGAGCGGACTGACATGAGTGAGACAGAGGATTAGGGTAAGTGTGGAGAAATCAGTAAGGAATCTAAGTTCAGTCACTAAACAGAGAAATTGATTATACATGGTTCTTTGATGCTGCAGAAAGGAAACACTCATCCAATAAAGAACATACACTAAGCCACATAAATTTGTGACAATGTTCCTAGGCATTGTTTACTTTTGCTTATTGTAACAGAGTCAGAATATATGCCACAATTGTAGCAATATAGTGGAAGTCATGCTATTAGTGGGGTTTTTGTAAAGAAACGCCACTATATCTATTTCATCTATAGAACATTTCTAGGCGGAATCTTTTGGTCCCGTCTGCCCTGGTCCGCCCCTGAACCAATGCAATGGACCAAGGCCTAGTCCGCTAAAAGAGGACCAGAGGATCCTTGCTCGAACATTTCATCATAAACTCATTGCCAAACATAAGAAATGCATCAACAATTGTAATTCAAATCCTTTAGATAATAATCAAAAAAAGAAAATTATCAAACCGTAGGACAGGTTTTGAAAATTTAGCACCACAGTAAATAGAGAAAGTAACAGATTAAAGAATGCCAGCATAAAGAAACACTTTGCTGACTTGTTGCTAGAATGATCAAATTTTCCAACATATAGCAAATTGCAAAATTGAAGATAAGCCGCCTAAATGGCCAAATGCTTAGACTCAAAGATGCATATGCCATCCATACATAGCCATTGTTGCAAATTTCTGTGTGTGTCTAAAGAAGATACAGAAATACATGCCAAACAAATGAAGAATGAATACACTAAATATACCATTAACTGATAACTATGAATAGAGTCCAAGAATATTAATGACAAGATATATCAATTATGCATTAGAATCCTCAAAATGAAGAAATGCAAATAAACTTAAAGTAGAAATTGAACACACGCACACACAAAAGTAAAAGTAACATACCAAAGATACAAACAAGTGTATATCTTCATATGTGGATAATTTAATAGATGGTCATGAAAGGAAGACCAACATAGAATTTTACCTTCTCCATAATGAGCTGCTAAGATGTCATGAGGAATTCCTTGCATGCCATAAATCTCAATTTCTGTTGAATCTCTTTCAGGTTTAGCATTAGGGACCCTAGATGAAAGGAAAAAATGATATTCATAGAATCGAACAAGATGCAACATAGATCATAATTTTACTGACCAGTGAAAACGACAATAAAACAAGGATCAGATGTTCATTCATGTAGAAAATAACATAAAGCAAAATTGTCAATTATAATGATAACATATATACAGCATACAAGAAATGCACAATTGGAGCAGATGTTCATTCATGTTGGAAATAACATAAGGCAAGATTGTTAATCATAAGTATAACGGTAACCTATATATTGCATATGAAAACTGCACGATTAACTCTCTGTTAACCTAACGACAAAATAACCTTAGCCATCGTCGTCCATGACTAATTCCAATAGTCGGGCTGAAAGGAGGTTGAATGCTTACTTGGAGACGGTCTCTTTGTGGACCTGAAGTACGTGGACGGTCATTCCCCCGGCGGTGGAGAGCTTCTTGTGGCAGACATGGCACTTGAAGTGCTTGGCTTTTTGGTGCTGGACGAGGATCTTCTCGTCGTCGAACTCTCTGTCGCAGTAATAGCACCAGACCTTCTCGGACCGTTTCTTCTTCTTACCCATCGCCGCCGCCGCCCAGCGAGATCTACGCACCTCCGATAAGGCAGCGGATGTAGATCCGATGCGTCGGGAGCATAATTGGATTAGGGTTTCCGGATCTCGTCGAATCTAGAAAAGGGAAACTAAGAAAACAATCTGAGAGTTGCAAGAAGCAAATCGCCGAATCGGCTGCGCTATAAGAGTTTATGGAAAGCTACGCGGTGGCACGCAGGGAAAGATACATGTCGTTTATAGGTAATGCTTGAAAGGAAAGGAAAGAAAAGAATCATTCAGTGGAAGGGGCGGATGAAAATGGGAATCTCTCACCAAAAAACAAAAAACCTCTATTCTTTTTTTTTTTTTTAATTTTAAAACTTAAGTTACGATATTGATTTTTTTTTAATAATATAATCCAATTTACACTCAAAAATATGATTGATAAAAATAAATATATAAATCAATACTATAGATTATTTTATTTTATAAAAAATATTTTTAAATTTTATATCACATAATTTAATTGGTTAAAAATCAAAAGGCACCCCAAATAAATAGAAACATCATATTAGCATTTTATTTTTTCAAAAAATCAAAGTGAGCGCCTGATGTCTCCCTAATAATTTTATGCCACATAATTATATAAATAATTTGAAATGTAATCCAATTTACACTTAAAAAAATATGACTGATAAAAATAAATATATAAATCAATCGTATAGATTATTTTATTTTATAAAAAATATTTTGAAATTTCATGCCACATAATTTAATTGCGTAAAAATTGAAATAACGCCCCAAATAAATAAAAACATCATATTAGTGCTTTTTTTTACTTTTTTTTATTTTTTAAAAAGTCAAATGAGCGCCTCTGTATATCTTCCTAATAATTTTATCAAAAAAATATTCCCAGTAATATTGTAGAAGCTATCGGTTGGCTTTTATAATGTGTAGAAGCTAGCAAGTAACTGCTACATACTATAGAAGTTACATGTTAGCTTTTACACACTTGATTATGATTCTAGTATGTTCTGTAGGTCTCTTAAGGCTGACTAGAGGGAGACGAATTGTCCTACAAAGAAAACTCACACCTTTCTCAAACTGTTGGGCTTAAACAATTACACACTTAATAAAAAATTATAGAATTAAAGAAAAGTATAAGACAAATAATTTTACTTGGTTTATAATCAGAAGATTGCTCATCCAAGAAAAATAGGCTCGCTATGAAGATTTCCTCTTCGAACAAAATGTCTGAGGTGGAAAAGCCTCGTATATGAAAATAAAGCTCAGAAATAAAAAAATAGAAAGGATTTCGAAGTACAGAGTGTGTTGTTTGAAATGAGAAAGACCAGAGCTCTATTTATAGCCCATTGGTCAAAATTGATCGTTTGTTGACATAACACAATTCGGGCACTCCAGTGTGGCAAAACCCTATCTCCACGCAACAACTATGTAACAACCAAGTGATAAGGGTTTATCCATCTCTGGGCGCCATGACCTGCTTCGAGCGCTCAGATCGTTGTTGACATGGACCCAGAAGTTGATCCGCAGCGTCGAGGTGCCCATTAGGGCACCTTGGTGGTCTGGGTGCCTCGATCAGTCAACCTTGGCTGACTAGTCTGACACCTTCTTCGGTCGCTTGGATGATCTCGACCAACCATAATTGGGCTCACCCGAACTCATCTTTCGGTATTCTCCTCGAGCAATCTTCTACTTCGGCTTCTCGTCCCTCGAAAATGTCATGCGCTTCTTTCTCGTTCGCCAGCATACTCTTCCGCAGCACCTCGTCATTCGGACGCACCGACCCGTTGACTCTTTTCCGTGTTATTCTTCTCGCTAGCTACGTTTTTTGCTCGACTTATCGTACTTCTAAGTTCCTACACACTTAGACATAAAGACAAACACATAGAACCTAACTTGACTTGGTTGATTACATCAAAACTACCATGAGGTACTTATAATTTTCTCTTTTTTGATGTGAACAACCCAAGTTAAGTTAGGGTAAAATAAAAAAAAAAGGTAAATAATTTACAATTAATAAACATGTTATTCTAAGCAAAATCAAGATGTGCCTTCCCCTGGATTTAATCTATAATTCTCCCCCTTTTATCATATTAAAAATAAGGGCAAAAATTCTAAGGGTTACACAAATAGTGATAAACACTCAAAAAAATTATGAAATTTAAATTTTTATGATTTAAAAATCAGTTTTGGAAGAAATAATTTTAAAATTATTTGTAATTGTAACAGTGAAATAGGCATATCCAAAAACAGTGAAAAAATTTTCAAGAATAAACAAAATTAAGATAAGCAATAATAAATTATTTTCTAAAAAAGATGTATATTTAAAAAAAAATACTTAAAAATAGTTTTAAAGCTCGAAAAATCTTAATTTTTTTTTGAGAATATAAAATAGCAAATAGTTTTGTAAAAAAATAAATTTTCAAAAATTGAATGTTTGAGAAATTTTAAAATTAAAAATTAGTATTTTGAAAAAAAATTCATAGAAAATTCAATAATAGAAAAATTTTTAAAAATATTTTTCTTGATAGAGAACATTATATTTTATCATAAAAAAATAAAATTTTCAAAATAACTTTGTGAAATAATTTTAAATAAAAAAATATGATTTTTATTAAAAAATTGATATAAAAATATTTTGGTAAAAAAATTTTAAAAATTTTCTACATATAAGTAATAAAATCCTTTTTCTCAAAAAAAAAAATAAGATCTAATTAATTTTGAATAGAAATTATACAAATCAATTTATTTGAAGACATTAGATAATTTTAAGAAAAAAATATTAAATCAAATTAAAAATAAAATATGCTTAAAGATTTTAATCTAAGAATGATTTTGGAACTCAATATAGGTTTCTACGGATTAATCAAAAAAATTTTAGGAATATATTTTCATGATAATTTTCTAATTTGGCCCTTTTAGTATCTAAAATACCAATTAGTCCTTGATAAACTCTTAAATTTGAAGTAGTAAAATTTGAACATGTAAAATTCTTCAAATTTTTTATTTGTTCTTTCAATTTTCATTTTCAATTTTTATCTTGTCGAAATCTTCTAACCGACAAGATTTCGCTAAAGTTTCTTTTAGTTCTTTGTTTTTTTTTAATAATTTTTTATTATCATTTTCTAATTTATAGGAATTTTTAGATAACATTTTAATAAACTTGTACAACTGGTCAGGAGGTAGAGACCGTACATGACTTACCTTATCAATCTCATTATCTGATGCTCCTCTTTATTGGTTGCTACTTGGAATATCGTATTGGTTCCCTTGTACAAAAATTTTGTACAAGTCCTAAACCTTTCCTAACAACCTATTGTGTTCTCTAGAAATTAAATTTGGAATCGCAAACAGAACTTAACATTATTGATTCCAAATTCAACTTATCTGTTCTTAGAGGTTTAGACTTGGATCGTAAACGATGCTTAACATTATTAATTCAAATCCACCCATGTTACAAAGTTGATTAAATATTTATTTCAAGGATAGACTTCCAAGTTAAACATGGTGAGGCACTAGGCCTTCTTGGTTATGGGATCATCCACCACTTCCTAGACAAAGCCTTTCAACGAAATTCAATATTTAATCTCCTTATAGTAACCCTAGGTTTAACCACTAAGAACAATCGAATCACAAGATCGAAAAACAAAAGAAACACAAAATTGAATCATAAATTCGAAACCTAGAATTATTAGCCTCTTGTGTTTGGTATTTCAAAATCCATACAAAGAAAACAAGTATGATGCAGAATAAGACAACTAGTTATACATTTCTTTGTAGCTAAAGACCTCTTGATCTTCTGTTGTATTCTTCACCTCCTCTTGGACGTCATGTGGGCGACGATCTACCAAGATAATTCCACCGGGACTACTTCTTCTTCTCCAAGACTCTTGAGCCATCAAGGGATGCCAAAATAGGAAATTTTCTTCCTCTTCTTCTCCTCCAAGCAACCGACCACCAAGTGCATCTCATCTTCTTCTTCTTCCCATCTAAGCAACCGGCCACAAGGAGAGACCTTGATGCTGCCAACCCTAAGGAAGCAAAAGAGGAGACAAGAGGTAATGGTGCCACCGACCATAAATGAAGAAAACAAAGAGAAGGAAGAGATGCAATGGCCGGCCACCAAGGAAGAAAGGAGCATGAAGGGGTTGACCATACCAAGGAAGAGAGGAAAAAGAATAAGGGTTGTCCCATGAGGCACCCTCTCCCTCTCTTTTATAATCCTTGGTTTTGGCAAAAAAGGAAAATTTTAATAATAATTAAAATTCCTCTCTTTTAATTTTCCTATTGTACATAGCAATAAAGGAAAGTTTTAAAATTAATCTCTCTCTTTTAAAACATGTAGACAACTACAAAAAAGGAAAGATTAATTAAAACTTTTCCTTTTAAAACATGGTTACAAAAAAAGAAAGTTTTCTCAAAAATTAAAATATCTCTTTTAAACATTATAGATAACTACAAATAAGGAAAGATTTTAACAAAATTAAAATCTCTCTTTAATCTTTTGTAGATAGCTATAAAAGGAAAGATTTTAAAATTTTAAAACTCTCTTTTAAAACCATAAGGATGCTATAAAAGGAAAATTAAAATCTTTCTTTTAACCATTATAGATAACTACAAAAAAGGAAAGATTTTAACAAAATAAAATCTCTCTTTTAACCATTGTAGATAACTACAAAAAGGAAAGATTTTAACAAAATAAAATCTCTCTTTTAACTATTGTAGATAACTACAAAAAAGGAAAGATTTTAACAAAATAAAATATCTCTTTTAACCATTGTAGATAACTACAAAAAGGGAAAGATTTTAAAATAAAATCTCTCTTTTAACCATTATAGATAACTACAAATAAGGAAAGATTTTAACAAAATTTTGTTTTAAACAAAACTTTAATTTTCTTTTATTCTCCATATGGCCGGCCCTTAGCTTGGGCACCAAGCTATGGCCAGCCACCTCTTGGCTTCCAAGCTCATGCTTGGCCGGCCTCTTGCACCAAGCAAGGATGTGGCCGGCTCATTATTTGGGTAAGAAGTGGACTTTGTGGATAAAAGGTTTTATAGAGGCTACAACAGGGACCGAGAGGAGAAATTGGTTATGGTCTTCCGATGAGCTTGAGCTTCCTGTGTTCGGCCCAAACACTCAACTCAAGTTCATCAATAATAACTCATACCACTAAAGAGTTATTATTGAACTACCGCACCAATCCCAAATTACATTATGGGCTCCTTCTTATTATGAGTGCATTAATCTCCCTATGTTTAAGATATAGAATGCCCACTAATTAAATGGGTTACTGATAACCCACTTAATTAATATCTAGTTCCAAGAGTAGTACCACTCAACTTCATTATCATGCCGGACTAGGACCACCTGAAGGGTTTACATGACAATCCTTATGAGCTCCTCAAGGGGACATCATCAACATAGATTACTAGGACACAGTTTCATTCTATAATCAACAACACACCATATAAATAATATCATTTCCCAACTTATCGGACCTATTGATTTAATGAGCTAAATCACACCCTTTGATAAATTAAAGAAATAAATATTAAATATACGTGCTTGTTATTATATCATGATTAAGAGTATGCACTTCCATAATAATAGAGGTTTTGTTCTTTTATATAGTTAGTATAAAAAGAAACTACCTCAAATGTTCCTGCTCAATACACTCATAGTGTACTAGTGTAATTTTATAGTCTAGATAAACTAATACCAAATTACACTACAACCATTCCAATGGTTTGTCCATTCCATCTTGATTGTGAACTACTATTTATAATTTATAAGGATCTGATAACATGATCTTCTGTGTGTCTCCTCACACCATGTTATCTACAATATAAATTAAATGGACAACTACACTTAGCATGAATGTAGACATTTGACCAATGTGATTCTTATTTCTAAATAAATAAATGTTTATACAAAAAGCTAGTCTTTTAGTATACATTCCAACAATCTCCCACTTATACTAAAGACTATGTTGTCATATACCCTGCCATACATCTGATTCCCAACCCCTCAACATGCCCATCAAAAACTCTTGCCTTAAGGGCCTTAGTGAAAGGATCTTCCAGGTTATCATCTGATGCAATCTAGGTGACAACAACTTCTCCTCGTTTATACGATGTCTCGTATTAGGTGGTACTTGCGCTCAATGTGTTTACTTGCCTTATGGACTCATGGTTCCTTCGAGTTTGCTACTGCACCACTATTATTACAATAAATAATTTTTTGGGTAAACCAGGAATCATATCTAAGTCCATCATGAAGTTTCTGAGCCATATAGCTTCTATGGCTGCCTTAGAGGCTGTTATATACTCAGCTTCCATAGTGGAGTCCGAAAAAGCACCTATGCTTAACACTCCTCCATAGTTTTGGTTTCACCTCCTAAAGTAAACACAAAACCTCGAGGTTAACTTACTATTGTCCCTAACAGATTGGAAATCCGAATCCGTGTAACCTACAGGGAGCAAATCATCTGCCTTTGTAAACTAGCATATAATCTCTAGTCCTTTTTAGGTACTTTAATATGTACAGCAGCAATGTCCCATTCTTATTGCTTTGATATATGCTAACACCATGCCTCGATAGATATTCGCGTCTGCAAATTAGCATACATTAGGCTTCCTTCAATAGGAGCTCGTTCATTTCTTCTTTTTTTTGATGTCTTCAGAGACATCTCTTTAGATAAAGATACTCCATGTCTAAAAGGTAGAAAACCTTTCTTGGAGTCTTGCATGCTAAAATGAGCTAGGATAGTATCGATATATGAAGCTTGGGATAGCACAACACATTTTCTTTTCTTATGATCCCTTATCGCTTCGCGAAGAATATGTGTGCGTTCTTCCCCAAGATATCGAATTGTTTTGACAACCATACCCTTACTACAACACTTTGATATTATTTCCAACTATCAAAATGTCATCTACATATAGTACAAGAAATACCACCATTTCCATCACACTTCTGTATACACAGACTCATCCGGAATCAATGAATAAATCTATAAGACTGGATTACAACCGGATGTTCCAAGACCTTGAAGCTTGATCCCATATGAATTGAGCTTACATACAAGATGCTCTTTGCCCTTTGTAAATGAATCCCTCTGGTTGCTTATATGGATATTTTCTTCAAGACTTCCATTAAGAAACTTGGCATCCATTTGCTAAATCTCATAATCCATATGAGCAATAGATAAAAGAATCTGGATAGACTTAAGCATGGCTACCGGTGAAAAGGTTTCCTAATAATTGATACCCTTTTCAACAAGCCTTGCTTTGAAGGTTTCCACCTTCCCGTCTCTCTTCCTCTTTTTAAACCTATTTACACCCAATGATTTTTACACTATTTGGTGGTTTCTGACTTACATCACATTGTCTAAGATGCTACATCTTTATCTTGGAGTGTTCATATCGTCATATGTCCAGGGATCGGTGTCTCCTGACTGTCTCAAGTCCAAAGACTCTCCCAAAACATGAATCTTCCAGGTTGCCTAACAACCCTCCCACTACGACGAGGCACCATATGTAATTGTGCATCATTTGTGACACGTGTTGTAGTTTCTTGTGGTATCTCATCTTGTACTATTGGTACTAGATTAAACGTGTCCTTTATTATTTCCTTAAGAATAATTTTACTCATGGGCTTATGATTTATAACATAGTCCTCTTCTAAAAATCAGGCATTGGTTCCAACAATGACCTTCTGATCTTTAGGATTATAAAATAAACCACCTTTCATTTATCTAGGATAACCCACAACCAAGTGAACTTCTGTATGTGATTAGTGTCTCCCTTCAGCATATGTGCTGGAATACCCCCAAATTCAAATATGCTTCAGACTAGGTTTACACCTATTCCACAATTCTATGGGAGTAGAGGGTACTGACTTAGAAGGTACTATGTTCATTGTCGTTCCCAGAGTATATCCCTTCAATGAATTTGGTAATTTTTAATAACTCATCATTGATCTAACAATTTCTATAAGAGTCATATACCTTCGTTTTGCCACACTATTCTGTTGGGATGTACCAGGTGTAGTTAGTTGGGATTGAATTCCGACTTCCGATAAGTGACTCCTAAACTCTCCTAAGAGGTACTCATCACTACGATGTAGTGTCTTGATACTTTTACTATGACATTTTTCCACAACAGCCTTGTACTCTTTGAACTTATCAAATCACTCAAACTTGCAGTGTATCAAGTAAATGTACCTGTATCTCGAATAGTCGAAATATTCGAAACCACCTCTTGCCTGGATAGTCATAGGTACAAATCAGAATGAACCAACTCCAATACATCTTTGGCTCTATATCCCTTAGTCTTAAAAAGTCTCTTGGTCATTTTCCCTTCCAAGCAAGACTCGTAGGTTGGAAAGTTTTCCACCACCAATGAACCCAAAAGTCCATCGACTATTATCCTTTGAATCCTACTCAAGTTAATATGACCTAGCCTTAGATGCCAAAGATATGATTGATTCATTTCCGAAGGTTGCTTTCTCTTATTAAAGTTAGAAGATGTGTTATTAATTTCCATCTATTGCATCATGGGAGTTATTGGATTTAGAATATATAAATTGTCAACCAACGTACCAGAACAGATAACTTCCCTATTTTTCTTGATAACAACTTTGTTATCAAAAGAGACAGAATATCAAGTTCTTTGAATAGTTTAGAAACTGAAATCAAGTTCTTTCTCAAACTTGGTACGTAAAGATAATTTTTCAAAATCCATGTTTTATTCCTATCAGAGGATAAACATCTCCCACTGCAACAGCTGCTACTTTTGTAGTAGTGCCCATGTAGACGGTGATTTCCCCTTCATATAGTTGTCGGGTTTCCTGGAACTCCTGCAATGAATTGCAGACATGATCAGTGGCTCCCGTATCTATTCACCAGGTATCGATAGATAACACCACTAAACATGTTTCAACAACTAATGAATAAAATACACCTTTATTGTTCTCTTTTCTGAGAGGACAGTTCACCTTAGTGTCCAAGTTTTGTTTCCAATTATTATAATTGAGACTATTAAGTCTATTGTATAGTATAATAGCTAGGGGATTGAAAAACATTTGAAATCCTAAGAATCACAAAAATATTTGGTCAAGACCAACACTTCAAAATCCCCGTGAATTTTATATGCCATGTTAGTGTGGACGTATACAAATTCAAATATTTGTAAGAGAAGATTTTATTAATTTTATTATCTTGTCAATCCTATCTTTATGACAAATAAAATTAATAGTTGGTCTTCCTTTGATCAAATATTTGGTCAAAACTTTAGAATTTAAAATAATATTGATTCCTCAAAACAATATCATTTAAATTCACCAACACCTCAAACACTGTGAATTTTGTATGCCACGTTAGTGTGGACGTATACAAATTCAAATATTTGTAAGAGGAGGGTCTTACCTATTAATTATCTTGTCAACCTAAAATTACCTCAAACACCATGAATTTTGCATGCCATGTTAGTGTGGATGTATACAAATTCAATTATTTGTAAGAGGAGATTTTACCTATTAATTTTATTTTGTCAACCTAACTTTATGACAAATAAAATTTCCTCAAACACCATGAATTTTGTATGCCACGTTAGTGTAGACGTATACAAATTCAAACATTTGTAAGAGGGGGGTTTACCTAACTTTATGACAAATTAATAGTTGGTATTTCTTTGGTCACACAAGTAATAGCAGTGACTCCGTTGGGGAGGATACTATTAAATGTGCCTAAGTGTATACCATTACTTGATACTAAGTCCATTAAATAGAATTGTACCCCTTCAGTTGGAGAAGATCACACACAGCCTAAATAATTTCCTATAATCATCCAATAAGGAAGTTTGATCTAGTGATCCGCAAGCAAACTCATCCATTGTGGAGGAAGGCACTCAGAGCCAACACACAAGTTTGTTTGCATCACTTACAAACCAGTAATGGAGACCGTGGAATTTATTTAAAATTCCTCTCCCACTTAGTTATTTAAAATTAAGGAATTTTATCATGCAAGCACACATACACACATCACAACAAATAAAAGTAATAAATATGGAAAAATAAATTTCTAACTATTATGTCCTCTTCCATCACTGTCCTCCGTGTGCCGCCAGCCCTAGCAGCCGTCAACTCTAGCCGCCAGTCCTAGGGCTCATGTCGTCGTGTCCATCGAGCTTCCTTTTCCGCTGCACCTCTAGTCCTCCAATAGCACCATGCCTCACAAGGATACAATCCGTGACAAAAATAGAATTTTACATTTATCGATCCTATATTCTACGAAGGAATGTACATATAATCTAGATCGAATAATAGTATAAAATCCTAATAACTAATACAACTCCTGCTGTATTTAATATTACAATCATACACACACATAAAATGCCCTCGACATGTCTGAGGGTCCAATCACACACAAATACATTAGGGTCATAATAGTTGGATCTAGGATACCTACAACCACAGAGTTAATCTATTTGCATATCCTACTATTATCAGACCTAAATTATGCATGACATGTGCATAATTTAACTGAAAATCAAACACACAGAGGCAAGATCCTAGCTCTGATACCCATTATTGGTTGCTACTCAGAATATCGTACTGGTTCCCCTATACAAAAATTTTGTACAAGTCCCGAACCTTTCCTAACAACCTATTGTGTTCTTTAGAAGTTAAATTTGGAATCGTAAACAGAACTTAACATTATTGATTCCAAATTCAACTTATCTATTCTTAGAGGTTTAGACTTGGATCGCAAATGATGCTTAACATTATTAATCCAAATCCACCCATGTTACAAAGTTGATTAAATATTTATTTCAAGGATCGACTTCCAGGTTAAACATGGAGAGGCACTAGACCTTCTTGGGAATGAGATCATCCACCACTTCCTAGACAAAACCTTTCAACGAAATTCAATATTTAATCTCCTTATAGTTGTTAGAGTGTATACTAAAAACCTAGCTTTTGTAAACATTTATTTTTGAAATAAAAGAATCACATTGGTCAATATCTATATTTATTTGTCAAATGTAATTGTTCAATTAATTTATATTGTAGATAACATGGTGTGTGGTGTCACACACAGAAGATCATGTTGTTGGTTCTTTATAAATTATAAACAGTTGCTCACGATTAAGATGGAAAGGAACAAACCATCAGAATAGTTGTAGTGTAATGAAGTATTAGTTTATCTTGATTAATAAATTATACTGGTACACTCTAAGTGTATTGAGTAGGACCATTTTACGTAAGTTCTTTTTGTATTGACTTAATAAAAGAACTAGACCTTAGATATTATGGAAGTGTGTGCTCTTAATCCTAATATAATAACAAGTACATATATTTAATATTTATTTCTTTGACTTATCAAAGGGTGAGGTTTAGTTCGATAAATCAATAGGTCCGATAAGTTGGGAAATGATATTACTTATAGTGTGTGTTGTTGATTATAGAAGGAAACTGTGTCTTAGTTATCTAGGTTGAGAATGCCCCCAAGAGGAGCTCATAAGGATTGTCATGTTAAACCCTGCAGGTGGACTTAGTCAGACATGACAATGAAGTTGAGTGGTACTACTCTTGGAGCTAGATATTAATTAAGTGAGTTGTCAGTAACTTAGTTAATTAGTGGACATTCATTATCTTAAACACAGGGAGACTAACACACTCATGATAAGAAGGAGCCCATAATATAATTTGGGATTGGTGCGGTAGTGCGATAATAACTCTCTAGTGGAATGAGTTATTATCGATGAACTTGAGTTGTGTGTTCGGGGCGAACACGGGATACTCAAGCTCATCGGAAGGCCAAAACCAATTTTTCCACTAGGTCCCTATCGTAGCCTCATTAAAGCCTCAAGTCTATCCAAATATAAGCCAATCTTGGTGTCCAAGAAGGGGGCCGACCCAATGCTTGGTGACCAAACAAGGGCCGGCCACATCCTCTTCTATGAGGGCCGACCCTATTGTTTGGTGACCAAACAAGTAGGGGCCGACCACATTAATCAAACAAGGAGAGATGTTTTGAATTTTTAAAATCTTCTCTTTGTAGAAAATTATAAGTTTTAAAAGAAAGATTTTAATTTTAAAAACTTTCCTTATTTGAATTAGGTCACATGGTTTAATAGAGAGTTTTAAAAGTTTTAAAACTTTCATTTTTTAACCATCCTCATGGTTTTAGAAAAAAGGAAGAGAAGTTTTAAAAATTAAAATTTTCTATTCATGTTAAAAAAGGAAACTTTTGAAGAGAAGTTTTAAATTTTAAAACATGGTTTTAATTTTTAAAAAAACTTTCTTTTTTAACATCCACTTTAGGAAAGAGAGCTTGTAAAATTTTATAAGAGGATTTCTTCTTGTAAAATTTTATAAAAAAAAAAATTATTTCTTCCTATAAGCGGTCGGCCACCTTTGCTTGGTGCCCAAGCAAGGGGCCGACCAAGATTAAATCAATCCAACCATTGATTTGGTGATTGATTCAATCAAGAGGAAAGAAAAGGAAAAATAAAAGGGAAAAGGAAAAACTAGAGGAAGATTTTAATTTTTTGTAAAATTTCTTCCCTTATTTACCTTGGGCAAGTAATATAAAAGAAGGGGTGAGGAGACTTCATGAGACACAATTCCTCTTGCTTGGAGATCTTGGTGTGGCCGACCCCTTCTCTCTCTCCTTTCCCTGTGCTCTCTTCTCCTTGGTGGTGGTGTTGGTCGGATTTTAGAGGAAGAGGAAGAAAGCTTTTGGGTGGTGTTCATCTTGGAGGATCGTCACCCACACGACGTCCAAGGCGAGACGAGGAATACGACAGAAGATCTCGAGGTCATTAGCATACAAAGAGAAGGTATAACTAGTATTTTTCTTCCGCATCATACTAGTTATTTTTCTTTGTAAGAATTTCAAACACAAGAGGCATTAGATCTAGTTTATCGAATTTATTTTTCGAGTTTGTGTTTTCTTTGTTTTTCAAATTTGTGATTCGATTGTTCTTTTTGGTTAACCTAGAGTTATTTAAGGAAATTAAATATTAGCTTTCCTTAAAAGGCTTTGTCTAGGCGGTGGTGGTTGCTCCCATATCCAAGAAGGCCATGTGCCTCACCATGCAGTCCTGGAAGCCAATTTTAGAAATTAATATTTAATGGAATTAATAACATAGGTGGATTTGAATCAATAGTGTTAAGTTCCGCTTGCGATTCAAATCTAAACCACTAAGAACAGATAAGTTAAATTTGGAATCAATGATGTTAAGTTCTCTTTACGATTCCTAATTTAACTTCTAAAGAACACAATAGGTTATTTAAGGAAAGGTTCGACACTTGTACAAAATTTTTATACTGGCGAACCGGTACATTTTTCCTAGGACTAACCAATAATTGGTATCAGAACTAGGGTTTGCCTCTGTGTGTTTTGGTTTCAAATTAATTATGCACATGTCATACATAATTTAGGCAGGATAATAGTAGGATGTGCTAACTTTGTGGTTGCAGGCTCCAACTATTATGGTGTTTAGATATTGTGTGTGATTGGACCCTTGGACATGTCAAGGGCATTATTTTGTGTGCATGATTGTATGTATCAAATACAGCAGGAGCTGTATTATTTTTAGAATTTTATTTTTGTTCGATCTAGAATACATATACATTCCTTTATGGAATATAGGATCGATATATGTAAAATTATATATTTGTCGCGGATCGTATCTTTATGAGACGTGGTGCTATTGGAGGACCAGAGACGCAGCGGAATAAGAAGCAAGATAGATGCGACAACTCAATCCGATGGCAATGGCTAAAGATGGTAGCAACTAGGGTTGATGCATACTAAAGACAGTGATGGAAAAGGCCATAATAGTTAGAAAATTAATTTCCAAATTTATTGCTTTTATTTACTGCGATGTTTATGTGCATGTGATGTATGCTAGCTTAGGTTAAAGTCCTCATTTTATATAACTAAGTGGAAGAGGGATTTTAAATAAATCCCATGGTCTCCATTACTGGGTTGTAAGTGATGCAACAAGCTTGCGTGTTGGCTCTGAGTGCCTCCCTCCACAACGGATGGGTTTGTTGCGAATCACTAGATCAAACTTCCTTTATGGATGGTTATAGGAAATTATTTAGGAGCGTGTGATCTTCTCCAACTGAAGGGGCACAATACTATTTAATGGGCTAAGTATCAAGTAATGGTATACACTTAGACGCATTCAATAGTATCCTCCCCAACGGAGTCACTGCTATTGTTATGTGTGACCAAAGGAAAACCAACTATTAATTTTATTTGTCATAAAGTTAGGATGACAAGATAATAAAATTAATGGGTTACACCCTCTTCTTACAAATATTGAATTTATATACGTCCACACTAACGTGGCATGCAATATTCATGGTGATTTGTGTTGGGTTTTTCGGGCCGCGAAAATCACTTTTTTGCGTCGCGGAAACCCCGAAACCCCCATGCCACCGGATCCGTGCGAAGTAAAATAAAACAAAAATATGAGTACGAGTTTCTTAAAGCCTAGATCTACACTAGGAGAAGAGCCTTTACCCTTGATGCGCGCCCTTCGCGAATCCCGCTCGTCCAAGGTGCTGGATCTCAAGATTATCAACATAGACAATCCTCTAGAAGTATCCACATGAACAAACTAGGTGGAGAAACCTAACACAAAGGTGTGCTAGCACCTTGGTAAGGTTCGGCCAAGAGAGGAGAGGGAGAGCTTGAGGAGAGAGCTTGAGGAAGAAGAAGATGGAATTGCCTTGAATGAAAAAATGAAATCCATTCATTACAAAAGTGGCCGACCACTCTTGGATTGTAACCTCCATTCACATTTAAAGTGGCCATTAAAGAGAAGAGTTGTAACCTCCATGAGGTTGCACACACATGTGCTAGCCTTGATGATGTGGCACATCATCATTGGCCACTTAATGTCAACTCACAAATGAGGTGACAAATGGTCAAGTCAAACTTGACCATTCATCTTCCTTCTCAAGTCAAGTCAAACTTGACCAAATCTCTCTCATGGTTGATCTAATCTAACCATTTTATTCAAACCAATTTAATATAATGAATCTAATTCATTTAATTAAATTGATTCAATGAGTCATAATCTAAATTAGACTCATTGAACACATGAATCAACTTGAGTCCAACTCAATTAGCCCAATTATGATTACTCTTAATCCAATTTGATTCATCACATGAATCTAATCCTCTTGGTTCATCATATGAACCTAATCTCCATCTAATTGTCCTTTGTGTGTGACCCTATAGGTTCTTGTAACATTGGCAATGCCCCTAAACCCATTTAGGAGCATAAGTAATGAGCGGTATCTAGCAACACATCATTACTACCCAAGTTACAAGAATGTTGAGATCCAACATCACCTTGTGACTACTAATTGTGACTCCTCACAATATATAACAAGTGTCCTTCTATCCTAGACATCTAGATTGATCAATATGAGGCATAGACCATGTCATCCTCTGACCAATCTAAATCTTGAACTCCAAGTAGACTCACTAAATCAAATGAGCTCAATATCTCATATTGACTCATTTGGGCATGACCATGCACTTCATGGTCTCACTCTATCAAGAATATCGATGTCACTCCCGTCATATAGGAGGGATAGATCCTATCTACATCACTCACATCCCTCTGCATAATTCGTTACATACCCAGTAATCACCTTTATAGTCCACCCAGTTACGGGTGACGTTTGACGAAACCAAAGTACATAACTCCTTATGTAGGGATCCATGGTGCCTTCAGGTCTAAGGACTAGTAGTCATACTAATAGACACATGAGAAAGTATATGACACTCATATAATGATCCATGATACTTTCTCATGGCGGGTCATTCAGTATACATTCTCCAATGCATTCCCATGTGTCAACTTGATATCTCTATATCCATGACTTGTGAGATCAAGTCATCGAGTTGACCTACATGCTAGTCTTATTGCATTAACATTATCCCTGAATGTTAATACTCGACTAGGAATGATTAAGAGTAGTGTTCCCTATATCATCTCACTATCGATTCAACCAATCGATTGATATAGGTAAGAACCTTCTACTCAAGGACGCTATTATACTTAGTTTATTTGGTACCAATACAAGTAAGTATAATAACCAAAACAAATGCCTTTATTTATATAAGAATATGATACAACAAGTTCATAATACAATCATCAAATAATTGACTCTAGGGCTCTAACTAACAATCTCCCACTAGCACTAGTGCCAATCAGTGTGGGCTCTAAGCCCCAATGACCTAGTGTGACCATCATGCTTTCTCTGTGTCAAAGCCTTGGTCAAGGGATCTGCGATGTTAGCTTCTGTGGGTACTCTACAAATCTTCACATCTCCTCTCTCGATAATCTCTCGAATGAGATGGAAGCGCCGTAGTATGTGTTTGATCCGCTGGTGTGAGCGAGGTTCCTTCGTCTGTGCTATAGCTCCATTGTTGTCACAATAGAGCTCAATAGGGTCAGCGATGCTAGGAACCACCCCAAGTTCAGTGATGAACTTGCGGATCCAAACTGTCTCCTTTGCTGCCTCTGATGCAGCAATGTACTCGGCCTCTGTCATAGAATCAGCTACTGTGTCCTGCTTCGAACTCTTCCAGCTCACAACACCACCATTAATTCAAAACACAAACCCTGACTGCGATCGATAATCATCCTGATCGGTCTGAAAGCTGGCATCACTATAACCCTTTATAGCTAGCTCATCATTGCCTCCATATATCATGAAATATTCTTTAGTCCTTCTCAAGTACTTAAGAATATTCTTGACCGCTATCCAGTGACTTTCACCTGGATCTGACTGGTATCTGCTCGTCATGCTCAAAGCATACGAGACATCAGGTCGAGTACATAGCATGGCGTACATGATAGATCCTATGGCTGAGGCATAAGGGATCTAATCCATGCGGTCTCTCTCCTCTCTAGAAGAGGGACCTTGAGTCTTCGAAAGACTCACGCCATGTGACATCGGTAGAAATCCCTTCTTGGAGTTCTGCATGGCAAACCGTAGGAGTACCTTGTCAATATATGTACTCTGACTTACGCCAAGCAATCTCTTAGATCTATCTCTATAGATCTGTATGCCTAGAATGCGAGATGCTTCACCTAAGTCCTTCATTGAGAAGCAACTCCCTAGCCAGGTCTTGACAGACTGAAGCAAAGGGATGTCCTTCCCAATGAGTAGTATGTCATCCACATACAATATGAGGAAGACAACTATATCCCCTACAACCTTCTTATAGACACAAGGTTCATCTTCATTCTTGATGAAACCAAACTATTTGATTGCATCATCGAATCGAAGATTCCAGCTCTGAGAAGCTTGCTTTAGTCCATAAATGGATCTATGCAGCTTGCATACTCTAAGTATGATGTGGATCTACAAAACCCTCGGGTTGTGTCATGTACACATCCTCGAGCAGGTTTCAAATGCAGTTTTGACATCCATCCGCCATATCTCATAGTCATGGTAAGGTCGCAATAGCAAGCATGATCCGAATGGATTTAAACATCACTACCGGAGAAAAGGTTTCATCATAGTCAATACCATGAATCGCTTGAAACCTTTAGCTACCAGCGACCCTTATAGATAAGTCCATCCATGTCAGTCTTTCTCTTAAAGACCCACTTACACCCAATGGGTTTTACCCCTGGTGGATCAACCAAAGACCATACTTGGTTGGTGTACATGGATTCCATTTCGGATCTCATGGCCTCTAGCCATTTCTCGTCACAGCTTCCTGATAGGTGGTAGGCTCATCCTCTATGAGCACAACGTCATCATGGTCGACAAGAGAAATGAATATCTCTCGGCGACGACGCACCATCGTCCGCCAAGAGTATGTCTACTTGAGCTGTTGTTGTTCCTCAACTTGTGGAACAACATCATCCACAACACTTTGTGGTTCCAGTTCAACATCCATCGAGGCTTCAGTGCTATTGTTTGTATCTTGAACTTCTTCAAGATCGAACGTTCCCTAGTCTTTCTAGAAACAAAGTCTCTTTCTAGAAAGACCCAGTCTTGCCACAACTATCTTGTGGGAATGTAGAAGTAATATCCCTTAGTTTCCTTGGGATATCCAATAAAGTAGCACTTGTCGGATTTAGGTCCTAATTTGTCTGAGACTTGACGTCTAACGTAAGCCTCACAACCCCAAATCCTCATAAAAGACACCTGGGCATCTCTCCCAGTCCATATCCTATATGGTGTCTTTATAACGACCTTGGATGGAACTCGGTTGAGTATAAAAGCTGCCGTGTCTAGAGCATAGCCCCAAAGAAATGTAGGAAGATCTGTGTGACTCATCATAGACCGTACCATATCTAATAGGGTACGATTCCTCCTTTCGGATACACCATTCCACTGTCGTGTTCCAGGAGGAGTGAGTTGGGATAGGATCCCACACTCAGTTAGATAGTCACGAAACTCATGGCTAATGTATTCACCACCTCGATCTGATCGAAGTATCTTAATACTCTTGCCAAGCTGGTTTTGTATTTCATTCTTGAATTCTTTGAACTTTTCAAAGGATTCAGACTTATGTGTCATCAAGTACACATAACCATATCTACTGAAGTCATCAGTAAATGTGATGAAGTACCTCTAGCAGCGACATTGAAAGGGCCACATACATCACTATGTATAAGTCCTAAAAAATCAGTCGCTCTTTCGCTGTGCCCACTAAAGGGAGTCTTGGTCATCTTGCCTAGTAGGCATGACTCGCATGTCTCATAAGATTCAAAATCAAATGAGTCCAGCAAACCATCCTTATGGAGCTGGGATAAGCGCTTGTTATTTATATGACTTAAGCGACAGTGCCAGAGATAGGTTTGGTTCATGTCATTTGACTTGAACCTCTTGGTATTTATGTTATAGATAGGGCTTTCAAGGTCTAGAATGTAGAGTTCGTTCATCAGAGGTGCACTACAATAGAACATATCTTTTAAATAAATAGAACAACATTTGTCCTTTATTATAAAAGAGAAATCTTTCTTGTCCAAACAAGAAACTGAAATTATGTTCTTAGTTAAAGCAGACACATAACAACAATCATCCAACTCTAGTACAAGCCCAGAGGGCAGAGATAGAAAATAAGTCCCTACAACAACAGCAGCAACCCGTGCTCCATTGCCTACGCGTAGGTCCACCTCGCCCTTTGCCAATGCCCTGCTATTTGTCAGCGTCTGCACATTAGTACAAATGTGAGAAGCACATCCGGTATCTAATACCCATGATGAAGAAATAGATAGATTGATTTCTATAACATATATACCTGAAGTGGAAGTCTCACTTCGCTTCTTCTTAAGATCTTCCAGGTACACCTTGCAGTTCCTCTTCCAGTGCCCGGTCTGATCGTAGTGGAAGCAGGTAGCATCCTTGGCGACCCTGTTAGAATGTATACTAAAAGCCTAACTTTTGGTATAAAACATTTATCTAGAAATAAGAATCACATTGGTCAAATGTCTACATTTGTGATAAATGTAGTTGTTCAATTAATTTATATTGTAGATAACATAGTATGTGGTGCCACATGCAGAAGATGATGTTATCAGTACATTATAAATTATAAACAGTAGCTCACGACCAAAATGGAAAGGAACAAACCATTAGAAGGTCGTAGTGTAATTAGGTATCAGTTTATCTTGACTGTATAATTACACTAGTACACTTAGAGTGTATTGAGTAGGACCATTTGAGGTCGTTTCTTTTATACTGACTTTATAAAGAAACAAAGACCTCGGTTATTATGGAAGTGTGTGCTCTTAATCCTAATATAATAACAAGCACATATATTTGATATTTATTTCTTTAATTTATCAATGGGTGAGATTTAGTTCGATGAATCAATAAGCCCGATAAGTTGGGAAATGATATCACTTATAGTGTGTGTTGTTGATTATAGAAGGA
The DNA here is from genome assembly GCF_018446385.1 of Zingiber officinale. Lineage (NCBI taxonomy): Eukaryota > Viridiplantae > Streptophyta > Magnoliopsida > Zingiberales > Zingiberaceae > Zingiber > Zingiber officinale. The sequence continues at coordinate 68,151,016 of NC_056006.1, read as the reverse complement.
AACTGTGTCCTAGAGATACTAGGTTGATAATGTCCTCAAGAGGAGCTCATAAGGATTGTCATGTTAAACCCTGCAGGTGGACTTAGTCCGACATGATGATAAGGTTGAGTGGTACTACTCTTGGACTAAGATATTAATTAAATGAGTTGTCAGCAACTCACTTAATTAGTGAACATTCGATATCTTAAACAAGGAGACTAACACACTCATAATAAGAGGGAGCCCAAAAATGTAATTTGAGATTGGTGCGGTAGTTCAATAATAGTTCTCTAGTGGAATGAATTATTATTGATAAAATTAAGTTGTGTGTTCGGGGCGAACACGGGATGCTTAATTTTATCGGGAGACCAAAACCAATTCCTCCTCTCGGTCCCTATCGTAGCCTCTTATTTATAGAGTACTATACCCACCTATACCCACCTTCTATACCCACCTAAAGGGGGCCGACCAAGCTAGCTTGGGAACCAAGCTAGGGCCGGCCTAGGTATAAATTGGGTGGCCGGCCCTAGCTTGAATGCAAGCTAGAGGGGCCGACCAAATTAAATTAAAAAGAATTTTAATTTTAATTTTATTATGTGGAAGATATAATTTATTAAAGAGAATTAAAATTAAATTATCTCTCTTAAAAGATCTACAAAAGATTAAAGAAAGAGATTAGATCTCTTTCCTTATTTGTAGATTGGTGAGATATTTTATTTTCTCTTTAAAAATTATTCACATGTTGTAAAATTAAAATTATGGAAATTTCTTTTTATCAACCATGAAGAGATTTTGAAGAGAAATTTTAATTTTAAAATTTCTGGAAACAAATTAGGAAGTTTTAATTGTCGATTGAAACTTGTCTAATTTGATTTCATGATGTGGCCAGCCATTAGAATTTAATTGGAGAAATTTTATTTTATTTTTCTCAATTAAATCATGTCAAGGAAATTAAGGAAATTTTATTGTAATTAAATTTCCTAATTTGCTTAGGCCAAGGAATATAAAAGAAGGGGTGAGGGTGCCTTCATGAGACACAACCTCTATTATTTCTCTCCCTCTTTTGTTCCTTGGTGTGGCCGGCCATCATCCTCTCCCTCTCTTCCTCTTGTGGTGGCCGAACCTCTCTCTCCCCTTGGAGCTCTTGTGGTGGCCGGATACTACTTGGAGAAGAAGAAGAAGAAGGAGAGAAAGCTAGCATCTCTTGGAGCTTGGTTGGTGTTTTGATCTTCTTCCTTGGTGAAGCTTCCTTATTGTTGGTCGAACCTAGCTAGGAGGAGAAGAAGGTGGTTGGTGGTTTCTCATCTCGGAAGATCGTTGCCCACACAACGTCCGATATTAGAAGAGGAATACGGTAGAAGATCAAGAGGTCTTTCTAGAAGGTATAACTAGTAATTTTTCCTTTCCGCATCATGCTAGTTATTTATGGAAATAATACCAAATACAAGAGGCTTACGTTCTAGTATTTCGAATATGTTTTTCGAAGTTGTGTTCTTTTGTTTTTTTTCCCTTGTGATTTGATTGTTCTTTTTGGTTAACCTAAAGTTATTTTAGGAAATTAAATATTAGATTTCTATAAAAGGTTTTGTCTAGTCGGTGGTGGTTGCTTCCATATCCAAGAAGGTCATGTGCCTCGCCACGTCAGTACTGGGAACCAATTATGGGAATTAATATTTAATAGAATTAATAACTTAAGGTGATTTGGGTCGAACGTGTTAAGTTCCGCAGGAGACCCAAGTCAAAACCTAAAAGAACGAATAGATTAAGTTTTGGATCAAACGTGTTAAGTTCCGCAGGCGATCCAAAATTTAATTTAAAAGAACACATGGTAGCTAGGAAAAGGTTCAGACCTTTGTACAAAATTTTTGTACAGTGGAACCTTTAGGTTTTCCGAGTAGCTACCAACAGACCCCTCCTTTAGGCTTCAGTGCCTTGCCTTTGCCCTTGGCTTGGGACTTTCCTTTGCCTTTGGGCTTGCCCTTGCCCTTGTGTTTCTGAACCATCAGAATAGAGTGGGGCTTAGCCTTCTTAAGGTTCAACTCAGCAGTTCTTAACATGCTAAGCAGCTCGGGCAGTGGCTTGTCAATTTCGTTCATATTATAGTTTAGAACGAATTGACTATAGCTATCTGGCAAGGATTGCAAGATCAGGTCAGTGGCCAGCCCTTGGCCAAGCGGGAATCCCAACCTCTGTAGGTTTTCTATGTACCCAATCATTTTGAGTACATATGGGCCTACGGGAGCCCCATTTGACATCTTGCACTGAAATAGTGCCCTTGAGATCTCAAATCTCTCGTGTCGCGCTTGTCCTTGATACAGGTGACGAAGATGTTCAACCATATCGTAAGCGCCCATTAACTCATGTTGCTTCTGAAGCTCAGAGTTCATGGTCGCGAGCATTAGACATGATACATCTAATGCGTCATCTTGATGCTTCTTGTAAGCATCTTTGTCTGCTCGCGTGGCATTGGCAGGAGGAGCCTCCGGAATGGGCTGCTCTAGAACGTACAGTTTACGTTCTTGGGTGAGAACTATTCTCAAGTTCCTGTTCCAGTCCAGGAAATTTGCTCCGTTGAGCTTGTCCTTCTCAAGGACAGAACGCAGAGAGAAGGTGTTCGTGTTTGACGTCATGGTTATCTACAACAAAAAAATGTAGAAAATAAATAAACATCATATTCTAGTAATAATTTAATTAGGCCTTTAACTAAATGATGCTCCCACTGAATTCTATATTCATGTGGGACAAGATCCACATCATACTAACCCTTGAGTTAGCTTTGGCTAATACGCCCAAGATTTAGTATGATCGGTAGGTAACGATTTACCAATTACATCTCTATGCAACTCTTGTTTATAGGATCATTATCCGCAGTTATATTAAAACTTGAGTTAGCTTTGGCTAATACGCCCAAGAATTAATATAAATGTGATTTATGTCCTATCTTTCCAACCGTTGGAAGAATGCCTACAGTTAAACTCAATTTAACTAGTTGTACTCAATCAAATTGAGTCTCTACTCACCCATGCGTTGATAGGCCGGACCAAGATTGTCCCTCCGTACCCTACCAAGATAATATGTGTTGCTCTTCTTTGGCAGATTCAATAGCACATGTGATCGAGGTAGTGATAGGTATCACGGCACGATAGGCATTTGAGTTGACGCGATTGAGATCTAATTTAATCCAGAGGGTGCATCTTGTATACGATTTAGATCTAATCTAATGGTTAGGCACTAATTAATTACTAATTATGCATCACATACACACAAGCAATTAATTATATTGTTTGTGATTATTCATGGCCCTACTACGATCTTCTCAAGCCAATGAGAAGATCGGATGGTCAACCTAAGGTCAACAGTTTCTCAAGCTCCTCCCTTTGACCACCTTGTGTTGCTCGCGCCCTCCTCGTAACTTCGTCTCGAGTGGACCTTCCACCGCTCCAATTTTGTACATTACAATTTTGAAACTCGAGTTACATTCGAGTATAAACTAATTTACAACAAGAATAAATGGAGAAAGGCACAACGCGCAGGTCACGTATCAAATATACAGCACACACAACACAAATGACGACACGCAGGCCGTAATATGAATTACAACACAAATATTCCAATCAAATTGGGTCTTTTTTGGCCATGACTATCACAAATGATACATAATTCTAAATTATGTATTTTCTATAATTTTCTATAATTTTTACTATAATTTTTACAATTTTTACGAGTAAAATTTCCCGGCGGTCCCGTTTAGCGGTTTTCGGGCGCAATCGCGGAACGAATCCCCTTGCGGGGACAGGGACAGCGCCCCTACCCACAATCTAACTATCGCGAGTGTTCCTTAGCGATCCTACAGCACCTTAGCCCTCTGTCCCAAAAATATTTGGGGCGAAACCTTGCCGTTTCGGAAAATCTTCTCAGTAGTCGAAGCCTACAAGTGTCGAAACACTTGTGCTTCGCTTCTACGAGAAAATTACCCATAAAAACTATAAAATTAGGAAATTTGCAGAATATTACAGATATGCTATTTTTCATAAAAATACAAAATAAACTCGTCAAGACTTCACACGTGGCTTTGATACCACTGTTGGATTTTTCGGGCCGTGAAAACCGCTTTTTTGCGGCACGGAAACCCCGAAACCCCCATGCCACCGGATCCGTGCGAAGTAAAATAAAAAAAATACGAGTACGAGTTTCTTAAAGCCTAGATCTACACTAGGAGAAGAGCATTTACCCTTGATGCGCGCCCTTCGTGAATCCCGCTCGTCCAAGGTGCTGGATCTCAAGATTGTCAACGTAGACAATCCTCTAAAAGTATCCACACGAACAAACTAGGTGGAGAAACCTAACACAAAGGTGTGCTAGCACCTTGGTAAGGTTCAGCCAAGAGAGGAGAGGGAGAGCTTGAGGAGAGAGCTTGAGGAAGAAGAAGATGGAATTGCCTTGAATGAAAAAATGAAACACATTCATTACAAAAGTGGTCGGCCACTCTTGGATTGTAACCTCCATTTACATTTAATGTGGCCATTAAAGAGGAGAGTTGTAACCTCCATGAGGTGGCACACACATGTGCTAGCCTTGATGATGTGGCACATCATCATTGGCCACTTAATGGCAACTCACAAATGAGGTGGCAAATGGTCAACGCAAACTTGACCATTCATCTTCCTTCTCAAGTCAAGTCAAACTTAACCAAATCTCTCTCATGGTTGATCTAATCTAACCATTTTATTCAAACCAATTTAATATAATGAATCTAATTCATTTAATTAAATTGATTCAATGAGTCATAATCTAAATTAGACTCATTGAACACATGAATCAACTTGAGTCCAACTCAATTAGCCCAATTAGGATTACTCTTAATCCAATTTGATTCATCACATGAATCTAATCCTCTTGGTTCATCATATGAACCTAATCTCCATCTAATTGTCCTTTGTGTGTGACCCTATAGGTTCTTGTAATGTTGGCAATGCCCCTAAACCCATTTAGGAGCATAAGTAATGAGCGGTATCTAGCAACACATCATTACTACCCAAGTTACAAGAATGTTGAGATCCAACATCACCTTGTGACTACTAATTGTGATTCCTCACAATATATGACAAGTGTTCTTCTATCCTAGACATCTAGATTGATCAATGTGAGGCATAGACCGTGTCATCCTCTGATCAATCTAAATCTTGAACTCCAAGTAGACTCACTAAATCAAATGAGCTCAATATCTCATATTGACTTATTTGGGCATGGCCATGCACTTCGTGGTCTCACTCTATCAAGAATATCGATGTCACTCCCGTCATATAGGAGGGATAGATCCCATCTACATCACTCACATCCCTCTGCATAATTCGTTACATACCCAGTAATCGCCTTTATAATCCACCCAGTTACGGGTGACGTTTGACGAAACCAAAGTACAAAACTCCTTATGTAGGGATCCATGGTGACTTCAGGTCTAAGGACTAGTAGTCATACTAATAGCCACATGAGAAAGTATATGACACTCATATAACGATCCATGATACTTTCTCATGGTGGGTCATTCAGTATACATTCTCCAATGCATACCCATGTGTCAACTTGATATCTCTATATCCATGACTTGTGAGATCAAGTCATCGAGTTGACCTACATGCTAGTCTTATTGCATTAACATTATCCCTGAATGTTAATACTCGACTAGGAATGATTAAGAGTAGTGTTCCCTATATCATCTCACTATCGATTCAACCAATCGATTGATATAGGTAAGAACCTTCTACTCAAGGACGCTATTATACTTAGTTTATTTGGCACCAATACAAGTAAGTATAATAATCAAAACAAATGCCTTTATTTATATAAGAATATGATACAAATAGTCCATAATACAATCATCAAATGATTGACTCTAGGGCTCTAACTAACAATTTGAGGTGTTGGTTAATTTAAAATAGTATTATTTGAGGAATCAATATTATTCTAAATTTAGAGTCTTGACCAAAGTTTATTTTGTGATTCTTAGGATGACTTTTAACCCACTGACCATTATACTAAAAGAGAACAAACTTACTGGTCCCAACTATATTGATTGGAAAAGGAACCTGGACATTGTTCTTACTGCTGAGAGCTATAAGTTTGTACTGACTGAGGCTTGCCCTGATGCACCTAACGGTAACTCTACCCCAGAGGAGATTGAGTATCATAAGAAATGGGTAAAAGTAGATGAGATGGCGCGGTGTTACATTTTGACTTCAATGTCAAATGTATTGCAACATCAGCATCAAGATTTACCAACAACTTATGATATAATGAACAATCTCAAAGAACTCTTTGGGCATCAGAGTCGGACTGCTAGGAAAGAGGTAATGAGAAAGCTAATGACAACCACCATGTCTGAGGGGACACCCATAAGGGATCATATCCTTAAAATGATGGCTTATCTGAACGAAATACAAGTCCTTGGAGGAGAAATCGATGGGGAAACCCAGGTCGATATAATTCTCCAAAGACTACCCAGAAGTTTTGATCAGTTCCGCTTGAACTATAACATGAACAAAAGAGAGTATACGTTGGTGGAACTTCTGACAGAACTACAGGCAGCAGAGGGAATATTTTGTCATAGTTCTCAGATTCACTATGCTGAAAATGGTTCTACTTCTAAGTCAAAAGGCAAGAAGAAGAAGAAATATATCTTTTCAGCAAAGAAGGTGAATAAACCTCAGGGTACAGGACAGAAAGCTGGAATGAAGAAGCCGAAGGGCAAGTGCTTCATCTACAAGCAATTAGGACATTGGAAGGCGAGCTGTCCTCGTAGGAATCAGAACAATAAAGGTATATCTCATGCTCTAGTAGTTGAAACATGTTTAGCGGTGTTATCTACTAGCACCTAGTGTGTAGATACGGGAGCCACTGATCATGTCTGTAATTCTTTACAGGGGTTCCAAGAAACCCGACGACTATTTGAAGGAGAGATAACCGTTTACATGGGCAATGCTACTAAGGTGGCAGCTGTTGTAGTGGGAGACGTCTACTTATCTTTTGATAGGAATAGAAGTTTGATTATAAGAAATTATCTTTATGTACCCAGTTTTAGAAAGAATTTAATTTCAGTTTCTAAACTGTATATGGATGGATATTCTATTTCCTTTAGTAACAATGTCGTTATAAAGAGAAATAAGGTGCTTATCTGTTCTGGTGCATTGGTTGACAATTTATATATTTTAAATCCAATTTCTCCCACAAAGCAAAATATGGAAATTAATAACACATCTTCTAACTCTAATAAGAGAAAAGAACATTAGGAAATAAACAAACGTATCTTTGGCATCTAAGGCTTGGTCATATTAACTTAAATAGGATTCAAAGGCTTATAGCCGATGGATTCTTGGGTTCATTAGAGTTGGAAAACTTTCCAACATGTGAATCCTGATTGGAAGGTAAAATGACCAAGAGACCTTTTAAGGCCAAGGGGTATAGAGCCAAAAATGCGTTAGAACTGGTTCATTCTGATTTGTGTGGTCCTATGTCTATCCAGGCAAGAGGTGGTTATGAATATTTCGTCTCCTTTATAGATGATTATTCAAGATACGGATACATTTACCTGATGTGCCGCAAGTCTGAATGCTTTGACAAGTTCAAAGAATATAGGGCTGATGTGGAGAAACGTCTTGGTAAAAGTATCAAGACACTACGGTCTGACCGTGGTGGCGAATACCTCTTTGGAGAGTTTAGGAATTACTTATCAAAAGTCAGGATTCAGTCCCAATTGTCTGCACCTGGTACACCCCAACAGAATGGTGTGGAAGAACGAAGGAATATGACTCTTATGGAAATAGTTAGATCAATGATGAGTTATTCAGAATTACCAAAATCGTTTTGGGGATATGCTCTGGAAACAACAGTGTACATTCTGAATATGGTACATTCTAAAACAGTTCCTTCTACTCCCATGGAATTATGGAATGGGCGTAAGCCTAGTCTGAATCATATCCAGATATGGGGTAGTCCAGCACATGTGCTAAAGGGAGATATTGACAAGTTGGAATAACGTACAGAAGTTTGTCTGTTCGTGGGATATCCTAAGGGAACGAAAGGTGGTTTGTTTTATAATCCTAAAAATCAGAAGATCATTGTTAGCACCAATGCTCGATTTTTAGAAGAAGATTATGTAATGAACCATAAGCCCATGAGTGAAATAGTTCTAGAAGAAATAAGAGAGGACACGTCTACTTTAGTACCAACAGTACAAGATGAAGTACCACTAGAAACTGCAACACGTGTCACACATGATACACAACCAGAAACAGTGCCTCGTCGTAGTGGGAGGGTTGTAAGACAACCTGAGAGATTTATGTTTTTGGGAGAGTCTTTGGACTTGATCCCGGGTAAACATGAACCTGATCCCCGAACATATGACGAAGCACTCCAAGATAAAGATGCAGTATCTTGGCAAAAGACAATGAATTTTGAAATAGAATCTATGTATTCTAATAAGGTTTGGGAGCTTGTAGAACCACCTGATGGTGTAAAAGTCATTGGATGCAAGTTGATCTACAAAAGGAAAAAAGGGACAGACAGAAAGGTAGAAACCTTCAAAGTAAGGCTTGTTGCGAAAGGGTATACTCAAAAAGAGGGAATTTTATGAGGAGACTTTTTTACCGGTAGCTATGCTTAAGTCTATCCGAATACTCTTATCTATTGTCGCTCATATGGATTATGAGATTTGGCAAATGGATGTCAAGACAGCTTTCCTTAACGAAAGTCTTGAAGAAAACATCCATATGAAGCAACCAGAGGGATTCATTGAAAAAGGCAAAGAACATCTAGTATGCAAGCTGAGTCGATCCATTTATGGACTGAAGCAAGCTTCAAGATCTTAGAACATCTGGTTTAATGAAGTAATCCAGTCATATGGATTTATTCAGTGTCCGGATGAGTCTTGTGTATACAAGAAGTGTAACGGAAACGTGGTGGTATTTCTTGTACTATACGTGGATGATATTTTGTTAATTAGCAACAATGTCAAGGTATTATCGGACATAAGGGTATGATTGTCCAAACAATTTGATATGAAGGACTTAGGAGAATATGCACACATTCTTGCGATCAAAGTTATAAGGGATCGCAAGAAAAGAATGTTGTGCCTATCCCAAGCTTTATATATAGATACAATCCTTACTCGTTTTAGCATGCAGAACTCCAAAAAAGGTTTCTTACCTTTTAGATATGGAGTAGCTCTATCTAAAGAGATGTCTCCAAAGACATCAAAGGAGATAGAGGATATGAAGGCAATTTCTTATGTTTCGGCTGTAGGAAGCCTTATACACGCAATGCTGTGTACGAGATCTGATATCTGTTTTGCCGTGGGCATGGTTAGCAGATATCAGAGTAACCCTAGACAAGGCATTAGACTGCTGTAAAGCATATATTAAAGTACCTGAGAAGGACTAGAGATTATATGCTAGTCTACCAAGCAGACGATTTACTCCCTGTGGGTTACACGGATTCGGATTTCCAATCAGGTAGGGACAACAGTAAGTCTACATCAGGCTATGTGTTTACTTTAGGAGGTGGAGCCATTACGTGGAGGAGTGTTAAGCAGAAATGCGTTTCAGACTCAACCATGGAAACTGAGTATGTGGCAGCCTCTAAAGCAGCCAAAGAAGCTGTATGGCTCAGGAACTTTCTAATGGACTTAGATGTGATTCCTGGTTTATCCAAAATCATCACAATTTATTGTGATAATAGCGGTGCAGTTGCAAACTCGAAGGAACCACGAGCCCATAAGGCGAGTAAACATATAGAACGCAAGTACCACCTGATACGAGACATCGTCAAGCGAGGAGAAGTTGTTGTCGCCAAGATTGCATCAGCAGATAACTTGGCAGATCCTTTTACTAAGGCCCTTCCGGCGAAAGCTTTGATCGACATATGGAGGGGATGGGAATCAGATGTATGACAACAGATATGGCAGCTTAGTCTTTTAGTATAAGTGGGAGATTGTTAGAGTGTATACTAAAAGCCTAGCTTTTGTAAACATTTACACATTGGTCAATATCTACATTTATTTGTTAAATGTAATTGTTCAATTAATTTATATTCTAGACAACATGGTGTGTGGTGTCACACACAGAAGATCATGTTGTCAATTCTTTATAAATTATAAACAGTTGCTCACGATTAAGATGGAAAAGAACAAACCATCGGAATAGTCATAGTGTAATTAAGTATTAGTTTATCTTGATTAATAAATTACACTGGTACACTCTAAGTGTATTGAGTAGGACCATTTTAGGTAAGTTCTTTTTGTACTGACTTAATAAAAGAACTAGACCTTAGTTATTATGGAAGTGTGTGCTCTTAATCCTAATATAATAACAAACACATATATTTAATATTTATTTCTTTGACTTATCAAAGGGTGAGGTTTAGTTCGATAAATCAATAGGCCCGATAAGTTGGGAAATGATATTACTTATAGTGTGTGTTATTGATTATAGAAGGAAACTGTGTCCTAGTTATCTAGGTTAAGAATGTCCCCAAGAGGAGCTCATAAGATTGCCATGTTAAACCCTGCAAGTGGACTTAGTCCGACATGACAATGAAGTTGAGTGGTACTACTCTTGGAGCTAGATATTAATTAAGTGAGTTGTTAGTAACTTACTTAATTAGTGGACATTCATTATCTTAAACACAGGGAGACTAACACACTCATGATAAGAAGGAGCCCATAATGTAATTTGGGATTCGTGCGGTAGTGCGATAATAACTCTCTAGTGGAATAAGTTATTATCGATGAACTTGAGTTGTGTGTTCGGGGTGAACACGGGATACTCAAGCTCATCGGAAGGCCAAAACCAATTTCTCCTCTAGGTCCCTGTCGTAGCCTCATTAAAGCCTCAAGTCCATCCAAATATAAGCCCATCTTGGTGTCCAAGAAGGGGGGCCGACCCAATGCTTGGTGACCAAGCAAGGGCCGGCCACATCCTCTTCTATGGGGGCCGACCCTATTGTTTGGTGACCAAACAAGTAGGGGCCGACCACATTAATCAAATAAGGAGGGATGTTTTGAATTTTTAAAATCTTCTCTTTGTAGAAAACTATAAGTTTTAAAAGAGAGATTTTAATTTTAAAAACTTTCCTTATTTGAATTAGGCCACATGGTTTAATAGAGAGTTTTAAAAGTTTTAAAACTTTCCTTTTTTAACCATCCTCATGGTTTTAGAAAAAAGGAAGAGAAGTTTTAAAAATTAAAATTTTCTATTCATGTTAAAAAAGGAAACTTTTGAAGAAAAGTTTTAAATTTTAAAACATGTTTTTAATTTTTAAAAAAACTTTCCTTTTTAACATCCACTTTAGGAAAGAGAGTTTGTAAAATTTTATAAGAGGATTTCTTCTTGTAAAATTTTATTAAAAAAAATTATTTCTTCCTATAAGTGGCCGACCACCTTTGCTTGGTGCCCAAGCAAGGGGCTGACCAAGATTAAATCAATCCAACCATTGATTTGGTGATTGATTCAATCAAGAGGAAAGAAAAGGAAAAATAAAAGGGAAAAGGAAAAACTAGAGGAAGATTTTAGTTTTTGTAAAAATTCTTCCCTTATTTGCCTTGGGCAAGTAATATAAAAGAAGGGGTGAGGAGGCTTCATGAGACATAATTCCTCTTGCTTGGAGATCTTGGTGTGGCCGACCCCTTCTCTCTCTCCTTTCCCTTTGCTCTCTTCTCCTTGGTGGTGGTGGTGGCCGGATTTTAGAGGAAGAGAAAGAAAGCTTTTGGGTGGTGTTCATCTTGGAGGATCATCGCCCTCATGACGTCTAAGGCGAGGCGAGGAATACGACAGAAGATCTTGAGGTCATTAGCATACAAAGAGAAGGTATAATTAGTATTTTTCTTCCACATCATACTAGTTATTTTTCTTTGTAAGAATTCCAAACACAAGAGGCATTAGATCTATTTTTTCGAATTTATTTTTTTAGTTTGTGTTTTCTTTGTTTTTCTAATTTGTGATTCGATTGTTCTTTTTGGTTAACCTAGAGTTCTTTAAGGAAATTAAATATTAACTTTCCTTAAAAGACTTTGTCTAGGCGGTGGTGGTTGCTCCCATATCCAAGAAGTCCATGTGCCTCGCCATGCAGTCCTGGAAGCCAATTTTGAAAATTAATATTTAATAGAATTAATAACATAGGTGGATTTGAATCAATAGTGTTAAGTTCCACTTACGATTCAAATCTAAACCACTAAGAACAGATAAGTTAAATTTGGAATCAATGATGTTAAGTTCCGTCTGCGATTCCTAATTTAACTTCTAAAGAACACAATAGGTTATTTAAGGAAAGGTTCGACACTTGTACAAAATTTTTGTATAGCGGAACCGGTATGTTTTCCTAGGACTAGCCAACAATAGTAACCTTAGGTTTAACCAATAAGAACAATCGAATCACAAGATCGAAAAAATAAAAGAAACACAAAATCAAATCATAAATTCGAAACATAGAATCATTAGCCTCTTGTGTTTGGTATATCAAAATCCATACCAAGAAAACTAGTATGATGCAGAATAAGACAACTAGTTATACCTTTCTTTGTTGCTAAAGACCTCTTGATCTTCTGTTGCATTCCTCACCTCCTCTTGGATGTCATGTGGGCGATGATCTACCAAGATAATTCTACCGGGACCACTTCTTCTTCTCCAAGACTCTTGAGCCATCAAGGGATGCCAAAATAGGAAATTTCCTTCCTCTTCTTCTCCTCCAAGCAACTGGCCACCAAGTGCATCTCCTCTTTTTCGTCTTCCCATCTAAGCAATCGACCACAAGGACTAAGGAGACCTCGATGCCGCCAGCCCTAAGGAAGCAAAAGAGGAGACAAGAGGTAATGGTGCCGCCGACCATAAATGAAGAAAACAAAGAGAAGGAAGAGATGCAATGGCCGACCACCAAGGAAGAAAGGAGCATGAAGGGGCTGACCACACCAAGGAAGAGAGGAAAAAGAATAAGGGTTGTCCCATGAGGCACCCTCTCCGTCTCTTTTATAATCCTTGGGCTTGGCAAAAAAGGAAATTTTAATAACAATTAAAATCTCTCTCTTTTAATTTTTCTATTGTACATGGAAATAAAGGAAAGTTTTAAAATTAATCTCTCTCTTTAAAACATGTAGAAAACTACAAAAAGGAAAGATTAATTAAAACTTCTCCTTTTAAAACATGGTTACAAAAAAGGAAAGTTTTATCAAAAATTAAAATATCTCTTTTAAACATTATAGATAACTACAAATAAGGAAAGATTTTAACAAAATTAAAATCTCTCTTTAATCTTTTGTAGATAGCTATAAAAGGAAAGATTTTAAAATTTTAAAACTCTCTTCTAAAACCATGAGGATGCTATAAAAGGAAAATTAAAATATTTCTTTTAACCATTGTAGATAACTATAAAAAAGGAAAGATTTTAACAAAATAAAATATCTCTTTTAACCATTGTAGATAACTACAAAAAAGGCAAAATAAAATCTCTCTTTTAACCATTGTAGATAACTACAAAAAAGGAAAGATTTTAAAAAAATAAAATATCTCTTTTAACCATTGTAGATAATTATAAAAAGGAAAGATTTTAAAATAAAATCTCTCTTTTAACCATTGTAGAGAACTATAAATAAGGAAAGATTTTAATAAAATTTTATTTTAAAGAAAACTTCATTTTCCTTTTATTCTTCATGTGGTTGACCCTTAGCTTGGTCACCAAGCTATGGTCGGCCACCTCTTGGCTTCCAAGCTCATGCTTGGTTGACCTCTTGCACCAAGCAAGGATGTGGCTGACCCATTACTTGGGTAAGAAGTGGACTTTGTGGATAAAGGTTTTATAGAGGCTACAACAGAGACCGAGAGGAGAAATTGGTTTTGGTCTCCCGATGAGCTTGAGCTTCCCGTGTTCGCCCCAAACACCCAACTCAAGTTCACCAATAATAACTCATACCACTAAAGAGTTATTATTGAACTACCGCACCAATCCCAAATTACATTATGTGCTCCTTCTTATTATGAGTGCATTAATCTCCCTGTGTTTAAGATATAGAATGCCCACTAATTAAATGAGTTACTGACAACTCACTTAATTAATATCTAGCTCCAAGAGTAGTACCACTCAACTTCATTATCATGCCGGACTAGGTCCACCTGTAGGGTTTACATGACAATCCTTATGTGCTCCTCAAGGGGACATCATCAACCTAGATTACTAGGACACAGTTTCATTCTATAATCAACAACACACCATATAAATAATATCATTTTCCAACTTATCGGGCCTATTGATTTAACGAGCTAAATCCCACCCTTTGATAAATTAAAGAAATAATATTAAATATACGTGCTTGTTATTATATCATGATTAAGAGTGTACACTTCCATAATAACAGAGGTTTTGTTCTTTTATATAGTCAGTATAAAAAGAAACTACCTCAAATGATCCTGCTCAATACACTCATAGTGTACTAGTATAATTTTATAGTCTAGATAAACTAATACCAAATTACACTACAACCATTTGAATAGTTTGTCTATTCCATCATGGTTGTGAGCTATTATTTATAATTTATAAGGATCTGATAACATGATCTTCTGTGTATCTCCTCACACCATGTTATCTATAATATAAATTAAATGGACAACTACACTTAGCATAAATGTAAACATTTGACCAATGTAAATCTTATTTCTAAATAAATAAATGTTTATACAAAAGCTAGGCTTTTAGTATACATTCCAACACCCCTGTAATGTTGCTTACCTCTGACATTGCTCCCCCTTCATCGATGCTCATTTCGGATGAGCTTGCTTCGTCATTTTCTTGGTGACTTGCCATCAGCGCAAGTCCAGTATAGGCTTCAATCTCCAACTCTGATGATGTTTTATCCCACGTCGTATTTAGAATTTTTATGTTTTTTCTGGGTTGGTCTTTTATCATTGTCCTTATTCTTTAGTTTTGTTAGTTGTTTTTGAGGTGCCCTTCTTCATTGTAGTGATGACATCTCACTTTCCTTTTTCTTTTCTTTGCTTGCACTTGATTGAATTTATTAGATCTAATTTTTTTAAAACTTTCTTACCATAAATGTCATTTCATCATCGTCAAGAGATTCCATTTTTTCCTTTAAGGTAATATTTTGCTTTGGCTCCTTCTTTAGATCTGCACATCTAGATGATGTGTGTAGATTATATACACTTTTATGCATGTTTGGACGCACATCTACTTGTATTTCATTAGCATAATCTATGTTTATTGCACCCTATTTCATTGTAATGTCATACTTCCATTATATTTTGTTTGGAGATTTGCTCTTTGCTTGTTTTGATTGACAGAACGCTATTTGGAGTGAAAATGGAGCAAAAATGCACACAGGAGCAACTCCGAAAGAAATCCAGCCTGGGCCGTGTATGCCACACGACCGTGTGGCCATTGGTATGTTTTGGCCGTGCTAAATGGCACGGCCGTGCTAGCATCAGATGTGAAGAAGGCCATGGCCGTGTGACTCACATGGCCATGCCAAGCTCCCCGTGGCCAGGCAGCTCACGGCCGTGCCAAGTTTCCAGAGTAGAGGAAGGCCACGGCCGTGTGAAATCACACGGCTGTGTGACCTTGGCAGAGACAAAGAAGGTTATGGCCGTGTGATCCACATGGCCATTTGACTCAACCTGGGAGGGAGCCGTGTGAGGCTGTGTGGATTCCACACGGCTGTGTGACGAAGAACACGGGCCGTGCCACGCCAAAAATAGAGCTGTGCTGAATTCTGGTAGATTGCAGACCGTTCGTAAAATGGCCATAACTTTGTGCTTCGTTGAAGTTTCGGGCTGTTCTTTATATCAAAACATAGCTAACTTCAAGATCTACAACTTTTCTTCAGGTCCAATAGAGAGAGAGACTTATCTTCCCATGCTAAATGGCACGGCCATGCCTCCCAACCGCGGGTTCAATTGGACCTCCGCCCAGACTGCAGACCAAACTTTGAACGACCATAATTTTCTGCTTGGTTGGAGCCAGGGCTCGATCCAAGTATCAGATTGAAGATAATTTCAAGGGCCATAACTTTGTCAGGGTGAATCACGAGAAAACCTGGTTTAGTGGGTGAAAAACCCAGTTTACCAGATCCCTAGTTTCCTGGTTTTCCTGGGCAGTTTGGAGGAGGTATAAAAGGGTCAAGATCCTCATTCTTTGACTCATCTTGGGTTTGGGACTTTGCCCCTCTCCTTGGGGAAGGGTTCTCCCCTTAGGGGGAAAACCTAAAGCTTCATTCTCCTCCATCCCTTATCGATCCATCAATCTCCGGAGCAAGGAGGCATCCCCTTGACATCAGAATCATGGACAAGCATCTCTTCTTCCCCTTCTTCTCAAATCTAGGGTTGTAAGTATGCTTTTCTTTATGTTTTGGGGTTGTTCTTCCTTAGCAATGGAGTAGATCTCTAGATCTAGGATATAGGAAGTATTTGTGATGTGATGGTGATGTAAAACTATGTAGATTTGCTATGTTTTCTATTAAATGATTTGTTGATGCCTTGTTCATGTTTGATGTAATGTGTGTGTGAATCTTATTTATATATTTTGCATGTTTTATCAAATGGTTGTGTAGAATTGTTAATCCCGTAGAGGGGATATCCTAGATTGATTATCCGAGAGACGTACGTGATAGACATGCCCGTGTAAGGACGATTTAGGGTATCACCTTGAAAGGAGAAGCAAATCTCCACAAGGAAGTAGGGGATCGGGCATAATCACTATTTCTATTTCTATGTTATTGTGTGTTAGTGTGTTTCTATGTTGATTATCTGAGGGACGCACGTGATAGACAAGCCCGTGTAAGGATAACATAGGAATCATTCCCATTTAGTAGCATAGGACATGGAGTAGGAGATCATGCCGGCTTATCCACTGCAGGGGAGAGTCGGTAATGAATCTAACTTCCTACAAGAGCATGAACATAGAGGATAGGAACTAAGCAATCTATGTAACATCACCTAGCATTACAAGGAAACCAAAATCCTAGAATCCATCATCCACCATCCTCTAAGCTCAATCCCTCTTAAGATCCATTCTCTCTCTTTTCTCTTCTCTTTCTCTTACTCTCTTTTCTCACCAATCTTAGGTTTGTCTAGATAATTCATTGTGCGAAGTTGACTAGTACTTAATCAACAGTCCCTGTGGATACGATATCTTTTATTATTACTGATGATGTAACCGTACACTTGCAGTTCTTAACAAGTTTTTGGCGCCGTTGCCGGGGGCTGTTTTCGATTAACATTAGTTGATTAGCATATGAGTTACTCTAGACATTTTTCTTTTTCTTTTTGCATTCTCTTGTTTTCATTTTTTTAATGTAATTTAAATTCTGCATTTTTTTTGTTACTTCTACATGTCTATCTTGTTTTAGCTATAATCATTTAGATGGACATGTTTAAACTGATTACTAGATTGAAAGCTTTATTTCAAAAGTTTGACCAAATATTTGTTGTGAACTCTAATACTCTTTTCTATGAATTCTGTTGTGTAACTGGTCATATATTTGATAATTGTCCAATATTGCTTGGCCATCCATATAGAATGCATGTAGAAAGAAGGGGTGTTTTCTTTAACTTTAATCAAAGGTCAGAGCAAAATTTTTGTAAAGCTTGCAATGAAATAGGCCATTCAATTGAGAGTTGTTACAAGTTATTCAATTTGGGAACATCAATCGATGAACTTGATAGAAAAATAGATGAAATGACTTCATCAAATTCACACACATATGGCTCTGACTCGAATGCCCCCCCAATTTTCATCATTTATGGATAGAATGTTGAAAGGTTTAGAGGAGGTTCTAGCTATTCAAGCTGAATCACGCAAGGACATCAAGAAAATGCATGCTACACTTGATAGTATAGACTCAATAAATAATAGAAAATCAGCTAATCTTTTAGTTTTGCAAGAGTCTATAATGAGAAAATACTATGATGAGCTTGAGGATCATGAATCTGAGACTTTGATAAAGGAGTGCACCACTTTAATTCCATTACCTCCTAATGTCAAAGATTTAGAAGAGCCTTCCCTTCCTACATCTGAACCAATTTATAGTCATGTTGTGGAGGGATGTGTAGGGATGACCCAAGAATCACTCCCCTTAGTCACACAACCATTAGTCGCTTTGGATGATGTAGGACATGAACTAGTTGATGTTGAGAGTGTAGGGACTTGTGTAATTGAAGCTAAGTCTCAAGAATCACCTCTTTTAGAAAGACCACCACTTAAGCCACAACCTTCCTTATCTAAATGTCAAACCATGCTCAATGATTTTCTTACATTAGTGATTGGTAAAAGTCAAATTTCAATTCATTTTTCTATTGTTACTAATCAATTCTTTTTTGAGCATGATGGTGGCAAGACATACGTTGCACAGGAGTCACAAGGTAAAGATAGTGTTGAGCCTTTAAAGGAGAGCTTATTTGTTGAAAAACTGAGAACCCTTGGTAAGAAGGTTCTAAAATATCTTACCCCTCCAAGAACAAGATTTAGATGAATCCAATGAGGTAGTCGAGCTAATGACCTTAAACAAGCGCTTCTTGGGAGGCAACCCGAGTTCATTTTCCTTGTTTTCTTTTATGTCTTTAGTTCTTTCTAGTTTCTTTTTTACTTCATTGATAATAAATCATACCCTCTACTTAATTTTTCTTGTCTATCTTATTTTTTGTAGAATTCAAAGTTGTGGAGGGATGTGAGCATTGGATAGAGGAGTATTTTTAAAACATGAATGTCAACTATTTGGAGCTTATCACTTAGTAACTTCTCGTACTTTAAATCTCCTCCACATTATTTTTAGTTTTCATTGGGACAATGAAAAGTTTAAGTCTGGGGGGGGGATGCATTAGATGCATTTAGTTTAGTTTTTCTTTTTGTATAATAAAATTTGCTAGTTGCATCATTCATTATATTATGATTGTTTGTTCCTTATTGCAAAATACTAGCACGTTTATTCTAGATTTTATGTGGTTTATTGGTTACTTATGGTGCTAGTATGTTTAGTGATATATCTTTTTCTATCTATGATAGCATGAAGTGAGCAATGTTTTACTATAAGAGTTTAAGTATTGGCCTTGTTTTAGGATCTCTTACACTTTACCTAGTTTTGATGGTAGAAAACTATGAAAATAGTCATGATTCATAGAACTTGTTTAGTACTAGTGTTTTCATGGTGATTTCTCAAACTATATTTTGGTTACTAGATGAGGCTTGAATCATGAAAGCTCATTTGGAAAGATTAAAATATCCCAACATTTGTGCTTATATATATCAGTGTTTAAGTGTTGCACCTTGCAATCACTTAGGAAAATTGAAAAGAAAAAAAAAGTTGAAAAGGAAAAAAGTGAAATGAAAAAAAATGTTGAATTTGTTCAGATGACTAATTTAGAGAGGTACAAAATCACTTTCAGTTTATGAGAAATTTTCAAGGTCAAATGGCTGAGTTTGTTCAGGACTATGATATTGATCATGCTAGAATGAGAGATTTTATGCAGGGCATGAGTATTACTAGCCAACAAATAGATGCTCTTTATGAATATCATAGATTCCTAGGTGAAATGCCTGGTTTTCCTAGTTTTCCTATCGGAGAACGACGTAGACCTCCTTTCCCTCATCCATCACCTCCTCCACCATATTGATTTCATCGTGATGATGAAAAGTTTAAGGGGGGGGGGGGGTGGTTTGCAAACCTGAAATTTTTTACATTTTTTTGTTTTATTCTGCAGTTTATTTTGTTTTTCATTTGTTCTTGTTTTGCTTTGATTGTTTGTTTTTGATAGTCACTGGACTATCTTTTGATAAACTTTGTGGCATACATCTTGAGAACATCAAACTTCACTTATATGCTTTCTTGTCTTCAAGAGAAAATGTTAGGATGTTCATTATTTAGATTCATGATGTTGTAAATGATGCTAGTAGTATGCTTAGTGTATTTCTTTTCTCTATCTTGGGTAGCATGATATAAGCTAAGTATCATATGGAGATAGGTTTTAGTTTTGGCTTGACCTTAAGGATCTTACCTTCACTTCACTATACTTGAGCTTGGATTGTTGATATCATTGAAATAGTCATGATTCATCTTATTTGTTTAGTACTTGGTTTCCATGGTGATTTCTCAAACTTCATTTTGGTTACTGGATGAGGCTCAAATCATGTAAACTCATTTGGAAAAATCAAAATATCCCAACATTTGTGCTAAAAGTACATTTGTGAATAAGATTTGCATAATGTAAATACTTATGAAAAAAAAGTGAATAAGGGATATAAAAAATAGTTGTCGTGAGTGGAATCTAGCAAGTCACCCCTTTGAGACCGAGTTAAGTTACTGGGAAAATGACTGCTTAGCTTCTCTTGAGATTGAGCATGCCTTTGAGACCTTAGGTTGATTGAGAAATATGAACCAAGTGTGTGGCATGTAAGTTCCTAGCACCGGTTACGTGCCTATCACCGGAAACATTTGGAACTCAAATTTAATGATGACTTGACTAGGACGAAGAATGAAACTTGAAGGGTTTTGAGTTACTTATTGCACTGTGCATAAGATACTTATGCTTGAGCCATTCTTGACTTGTTTCCATGATCATGCTTATTGATGAAACTTTTTGATAGAGTTAGGAAAATGCATTAGGGATATGAGTGTGTTGTAGAACATATGAATTTAGATTGCAGCATTTTGCTTGAGGATAAGCAAAGATTTAAGTCTAGGGGTGTGATGTGCGTAGATTGTATACTCTTGTTTAGCATGTTTTGACGCATATTCACATACTTTGCACATGTTTTATCTATGCATTTTCGTACTTCTAGCTTTGCTTTTAGCATATTTGCTCTTTTGTTCAGAGATATGCTTTTGTGCATTTTCTGTACACAGGAGTCGTATTTGGTGAAGGATTTATGATCGTGGCCAGATCTACAAGCAAACCAAAGGAGGAAGGCACCATCCTTGTGTGCCACACGACCCTACCCTGGGGGGTGCCCAGGCTATGTGAGGATCACCACCCGTGTGGCTGCAGTAGGAAAGGGAGTGGCCATGGCCGTGTGAGCTTTACACGGCCGTGCCAAGTTTTGAAGCCAACAGAGCCAAGCCATGTACACCACACAACCCTACAAGCCCTCCAGAATTGAAGCAGTGCACAAGGGGAGCTGTGGCAGTGAAAGCCACAACCGTGTCTCACACACGGCCGTGTGAGACAGGTAGAGAAGGGAGTAGCACAGGCCGTGTGAGCTTCACACGATCGTGTCTCAGGGCCATGTGGCGCCTAAACCCACCTTCTATATAAGGCCTTCTTCAAGATTTGAAAGAGGATCTTCTCCCCTTTGGGAGGGAGCGAGATTTGAGCGATTTCTCTCCATATTGAAGGGATTGTCTGGTGATTCAAGGGCAGATTCTTCAACGTTTCAACTCCGGAAGCAAGGATTGGATCCGAAGACCATTCTTCATTGTAGATAAGCCTTTCTTCCCTTTCTTCCTTGGATTTGGGGATCAAGATGCTTGTAATCTTCTTGTTTTCGTATTTCTTTCCTTGTTCTATAGATTAGATCTCTATGTTCTAGGATGGAGGGAGTATTTGTAATGAAGATTTGATGTAAAACTCTTGTGGATTTGCCAATTCCCTATTTCTATGATTTTGTCCTGTTTGTATCTCTTTGATCTTGTGTGGTTTGTTATGGTTTGGACCTAATTCCCATGTTTGATTGAATGTTTGAATATCTTCTGGATCTTGTAGAGATTATTTCTCATTCAATTTTTCCAGGGACGTTCGTGACAGGAACAAGCCCGTGTAAGGACGTTTGAGGGATTATCTTGAGGGTGAAATAGTGTTATTCAAGGAGGTAGGATAGATTGTGTGCAATAATCTTTTGTATCTCGATGAGGTTGAGAAGCAATGAGTTCCTATGTTGATTATCCGAGGGACGCATGTGACAGGCAATCCCGTGTAAGGACATCATAGGATTCATACCTAATCGATCACATTTAGATATAAATTGCAGTCCTAGGCCGGTTGTCTATTGCAAGAGGGAACCGAAAACCTTCTATAAATGATGGACAATTGAAGAATAAGATTTGATAGATCATTTACATTGAATAACCTTACAAAGAAATCGAAACTCCTAGAACATATCTTTATCATAGCCCTTATTCTTGTTTCTTATTCTTTAGTTTCTATGTTTTACTTTGCATAGTTGTACTTTGCTTTTGTCAATCAATTGATTAGTTATTTAGCTAACTCATGTTGAAACATCTTTAGTGGTTATTCCAATCCCTGTGGATACGATATCTTTTATTATTTCTTACGGCATTTCCGTACACTTGCTGAACGTCAACACTAGATTCATGAATTTTAAAGGTATAAAATAATTCTTCTAGATTACTTACTCTAAGTCCCTAGAGATGTAATATTCATCTACTAGAGTGACCATTCTAGTGTTATTAGAAAAGCGTTAAGTGCATACCTTAGCGAATCTTGGTTGATTACCTTTTCTTTGAGATTTGTGAGTTCGGTTATTAGCTCCTTTAGCTTGGTGTGCAGTTGAGGGACCATTTCACTTTCCTTCAATCGAAGATTTGTCAGTTGGTTCTAAAGTAGATCTCTTCTTGCGAGCTTAGCTTCGGAGGATCCTTCGTGAAGCTCCACAAATTTTTCCTAGAAATCTTTTGCAAACTTGTAGACTCCGATCCTGTTGACCTCTTGTGGTGGCAACACACTTAACAGATGGAATTCTGTCTTTCCGTTGGCCACTGTTGACCTTCGCAAGTGTACAGAAATGTCGTAAGTAATAATAAAAGATATCGAATCCACAGGGACTGGAATAAACACTAAAGATGTCTCAAAGTGAGTTAGCTAAACAACTAATCAATGGGTTGACAAGTGTAAAGTAAAACTATGAAATATAAACAAAGAAATGAAAGAATAAGAAACAAGAATAAGGGCAATGATAAAGGTATGTTCTAGGAGTTCTGATTTCTTTGTAATATTATTCAATGTAATGATCTACCAAATCCTATTTCTCAATTGTCCATCATTTGTAGAAGGTTGCCGGTTCCCTCCTGTAATAGACAATCAGCCTAGGACTGAAATATATCTAAATGTGATCAAGTAGGAATGAACCCTATGTTGTCCTTACATGGGCTTGCCTGTCACGTGCGTCTCTCGGAAAATCAACATAGAAATCTACTACTTCTCAACCTCATTAAGATATAAAGATTAATACATTCAATCTATCCTACCCTCTTGAAATACCTAATTTCTCTCTCTAATTTACCTCTCAAACATCCTTACACGGGCATGTTCCTGTCACGAACGCCCCTCGGAAAATAAAATGAGAAGCAATCCATCCACAAGATATTCAAACATTCAATCAAGCATGGTAATTAAGCCCTAATCACAACAATTCATACAAGAAAGAATAGATACAAAATAGAGCAAAATCATAGAAATAGGAATCTTGGCATATCCACAAGAGTTTACATCAAATATTCATTACAAATACTCCCTCCATCCTAGAACAAGAGATCCAATCCATGGAACAAGGAAAAAATCCCAAAGATAAGGAAAAGACAAGCATCTTGATCCCCAAATCCAAGAAAGAAAGGGAAGAAAAGCTTATCTACGATAAAGAGCTGTCTTTGGATCCAATCCTCGTTCTCTCGGAGTCGAAGCGTTGAAGATCCGCCTTTAGATCGTTGGAATTCCTCCAAAAAGGTAGAGGAACGCCCAAATCTTGAATTCCCCCCAAAAGGGAGAAGATTCCCTTTGAAATAAAGAAGAAACTTTTATATAGAGGGGGGAAATCGGGTGCCACACGACCCCAAAACCTGGCCGTGTGTGAGACACGGCTTGGCTCACTCCCCTCTCTGCTAGTCTCACACGGCCGTGTATGAGACACGACCATGTCTAGCTCTGCCACTGCACTTCTTGCACGGGCCATGTGTAGCACACAACTAGGGCATTCTTCGGCTCTGGAAGGCTTGCACGGTCGTGTAGGGTACACAGCCTAGGTTCCTCTGGCTTCTCATCTTAACACGGCCGTGTGAGGTTCACACGGCCAAGGCCACTTCCTTTCCTGCTGCAGTCACACGGGCAGTGATCCACACACGGCCTGGCCCGCCCCCCATGGCAGGGTCGTGTGTGAATGTGCGTCAAAACATGCTAAACAAGTGTATACAGTCTATGCACATCACACCCCCAGACTTAAACCTTTGCTTGTCCTCAAGCAAAATGCTGTAATCTAAATTCATATGTTCTACAATGCTCTCATATCCCTAATGCATTTTCCTAACTCTATAAAAAAGTTTCATTAGTAAGCATGATCATGAAAACAAGTTAAGTATGACTCAAGCATAAGTACCCTGTGCACAGTGCAAATAAAATAACTTAAAACTCTTCAAGTTTCAATCTATGTCCTAGTCAAGTCGTCATCAAGTTTGGATTCCTAATGTTTCCAGTGATGGACAAGTAACCAGTGATAGGCACTTGCCACACACTTGGTTCATATTTCTCAATCAACCCAAGGTCTCAAAGGCGTGCTCAATCTCAAGAGAAGCTAAGCAGTCATTTCCCTAGTAACCTAACTCGGTCTCAAAGGGGTGACTTGCTAGATTCCACTCACAACAATTATTTTTTATATCCCTTATTCACTTTTTTCTTTGCTTTTTTTTCCCACACTTTTTCACTTTTTTTTCATAAGTATTTGCATTGTGCAAATCTTATTCACAAGTGTACTTTTAGCAAAAATGTTGGGATATTTTGATTTTTCCAAATGAGCTTGCATGAGTTGAGCCTCATCCAGTAGCCAAAATGAAGTTAGAGAAATCACCATGGAAACCAATTATTAAACAAATAAGATGAATCATGACTATTTCAATGAAATCAATCATTCAAGCATCAAGTATAGGTGTAGTGAAGATAAGATCTTTAAGGTCAAGCCAAGACTAAAACTTATCTCCATAAGATACTAAGCTTATTCATGCTACCCAAGATAGAGAAAAGAAGTTCATTAAGTATACTACTAGCATCACTTAGAACATCATGAATCTAGATAATGAACGTGCTAACATTTAATCTTGAAGACAAGAAAGCATATAAGTGAAGTTTTGATGTACTCAAGATGAATGCCACAAAGTTTTCAAAAGATAGTCAAGTGACTATAAAAAATCAAGCAATCAAAGCAAGACAATCAAAATAAAATGCAGAATAAAACTAAACATGCAGAAAACAAGCAAAAACTGAAAACTAGAATGCATAAAGAAAAAGAGAAATCAGGTTTGACACCCCCCCAGACTTAAACTTTTCATCATCTCGATGAAATCAATATGGTGGAGGAGGTGGAGGTGGAGGAGGACGAGGAAAAGGATGCCTACGACGTGATTGGCCAATGGGAAAACTAGGAAAACCTGGAGTTTCACTCAGGATTATATGATACTCAAACAGAGCATCTACTTGTTGGCTAGTGACACTCATGCTCTGCATAAAGTCTCTCATTCTAACTTGATTCGTATCATAATCCTGGACAAATTCATCCACTTGACCTTGAAAATTCCTCGTGAATCGAAAGTGCTCTTGTACTTCTCTAAACTGATTATCTGATAAAGAGAAGCGACCTTCCAACATTCTTCGTCGGGCATCATGCTTCTCATGAAGCAATTCTAGAGAAGTACGAAAATCAGAAAAGTCAAATCTGGAGGAACCCGTACCATAGGCAAAAGAATGCGTAGCAGGATCTGGATGTCCAGAGGGCTGCGGGTATCCATTTTCGGGGTCTACATAAGTGATTATCCAATTAGCTGGGTTGCGAACTGAAGTTCGATCAGGACAAGGAAGAGGTAAAGGAAAACCATTCCTCCTAGGAATTGCAAAGCCGTTCTTATCCCGAATAATCATTTTCATAGAAAGACATGCGTCCATGTCGATCATATCATTGCCATGAATAACTTCCAACACATCTAAATCAAGTTCCAAGTTAATTGCTATTTGAGTAATCAACCCACCAAGAACTATTGATCCCGAAGACGCCCTCGCAGCTCTCACTAAGGTTTGCAGAAAATGAAAACCGGAGTCAAAATCAACCTTATGTAACATAGCCCATAGAGCATAAAGTTCAACTTTCTTAACGACTCCATCACTTTCCCCTCTACCAAAAATAGTTTTGCTCATAACTTGATGTAGATATCTAAAAACAGGGTTTTGCATGTGAGAAGCCTTGGTTCTAGAGGGCTCATAGGGATGATCTAATCTGGTGATAGAATTCCAAAAATTGTTCCAATTAAACCTAGAGTCAAACCTCTGAGAGCTACCGAAAGACAATCCAAAACAATTGTTGAAATCACTAAATGTCCATTGAAATTCTTGATTCATTAATCTAAAGGTTATCTTGCCAACATAATTATCCTCATTGGCAAAATGGACATCTAGTGAACTTAGAAACTCCAAAACAAGGTGATGATAAGTAGGTAGATGTGTGTACACATATCACTCCAATCCAAGAACCCAATCATCCAATCTAATCATCCCTAATTCCCATCATATCTAAAATAGTTGGGTCCATATACCTAATACACACGATCTTTCTATTGACAAGAACTGCAAATCTAGTTATTTGATCATCATTTCTAAACACGATATTGAATTCGTTGTCATTACCTTCATCGCGTGAGGTCCTCTTTCCTTTGCCCTTCACTGGCTGTTTCCCTTTGTCTTTGGTTGTCTCCTTCCCTTTGTCTCCACCACTAGATCCACCACCCCCCTTGCGAAGTCTCTTTAAAAGGTTGGACATTTTGTCAAGTTAGAGTGAGGAAGGGTACTGTTTATGGTTGGAGAAACTTGATCTTGAAGAAATAGATCTCGAAGAACAAGATATTAGGTTAAGAAAGTTGAGATCTTGAGTCCAAGAGAAAAGAAGAATCTAGATCTAGATGAAGTTTGTGGAAAAGAAAGGGTTTTAGGTCTATATCTGAAAAGGTTTGGAAGAAAGGTTGAAGAAGAGAGGAATTTTGGAGAGAAGAGGGAGTTGAGATGAGGAGGGTGTGTGGGGGACATGGCCTGGATCTGGCCATGTATAGGAGACACGACCTGAATAGGTTTCTCTACACGGGTCGTGTAGATCTACACGACCCCTGCCTTCTCCTTCCCGGATTGGCTCACACGACCGTGTAGGGTACACGACCTTAACCTTCTTCTCCTCGGGTATCTTTGCATGACCGTGTCTGGGACACGACCTCACCAGCCTCCTTCTCTAGAATCATCACATGACCGTGTTACATGACACGGCCAGTGCATGCTTCTGCAGTGGTTCCTTCACACGGCCGTGTGTGAGACACGACCGAGAAGTTCTCCTCCTCTGGATTCTTCACACGGCCATGTACGAGGTATGGCCAGACACCTTTTCTTCTCTGGAGACTCCACACGGCCGTGTCATGTAGACACGACCCAAGTATCTCCTTTCTCTGTAGCATATGCCTGGCCGTGTACAACACACGACCATGCTCTGTTTTGATCCAATTGATGCTTCTCCTCCTTTCTTGCTTCTCCAATACTTCCATGCCCATGAAGGAATTATGACCAGCTCATAGAAGTGAATTTCAACCTGAAAACCAAAAGCAAAAACAAAGTAAAGACACTATAATGAAAAATAGAAACATAAAATGCTCTAACTAAAAGAACTCTTGGGTTGCCTCCCAAGAAGCGCTTGTTTAGGGTCTTTAGCTCAACCAATCTAAATCACTCTTCTCTTTTCCTTGCCCTTGGAGGGAAGACATATTTATCATTTTTGTTGGGAGGCCTCCTCCCAACTTCTTCCACCACATTATTCTCTTCATTTGGTGGCCTCCCATGAGGATGGAAGTTCCATTCCTCCAGTTTGTAAATGCTTGCCCTGCTACAAGCATTTAAAAGAGAAGAAACATGGTTAGAGGCATTAGATAAATCATATTCCAACCATTCCTTACCGATTACTAAAGAAAGTTTATGATTTTTAACATCTATGATAGCTCCAGCTGTAGTAAGGAATGGTCTTCCCAATATGATAGGGATTTTTGGATCCTCCTCCATGTCCAACACAACCAAATCGGTGGGAATTATACTCACACTTACTTCTATCAGCACATCTTCTACGATACCCATAGGGTACCTGCAGGAGTAATCAGTATGTTGTAGTAGCATAGTAGTAAGTTTAAAGTTTTTGAAACCTAATTTATTACAAATAGAATAAGGAATGAGGCTAACACTTGCCTCCAAATCACAAAAAGCTTTCTCAATAATTTCAGTTCCTATATTGCAAGGAATATAGAAGCTTCCAGGGTCTTTCAACTTTGGGGAAGTGTTCTTTTCCAAAAGAGCACTGCATTCCTCTGTAAGTGCAATGACCTCTATGTCTCCTTTCCTTCTTTTGTTTGACATGATGTCCTTCAAGAATTTGGCAAACTTGGGCATTTGAAGAATTGCATCACTAAGAGGTACCTCAACACATATATATTTCTTTTACCTTCTCCAAGAATTTGCCAAACTCTTCATCCTTCTTTAACATAATAAGTCTTTGAGGAAAAGGGACTGCTATACTTTGATGGTTAAGTGGAAGAGTCTCTTCAACCTTAGCGGTACTCTCCTCATTATCTTGAATCTGATTTGGTGTTGGAGGAGAGAGCTCTTCTTCAGTGTGCATCCCTTTTGGAGCAGTCACTTGGGGATCTCCCAAGGTCTGTCCGCTCCTAAGCTCAATTCTATTGCAGTGCTCCATAGAATTGACATCAGGCTTGCCAGGTAATTGTCCTGGTGCTCTAGAAGATGAGGAAGCTAGTTGGGCAATCTGACTTTCCAAAATCTTTTGATGTCTATCAGAATTATCCATTCTTTGAGTAAGCTTTAAAATGTCTTGTTTCATTTCATTCTGAGTGGACATAATTTCTTCAAACATCTTTTCAATTTTAGACATAGGAAAGACTTGAGAGGATTGTTGCTGAAAATTCTGCTGCCCGGACTGAAAATTAGGTCTTGCCCCCATGGATGGTCCTTGATCTTGATTATTTCTATAAGAAAAATTAGGATGACTTTTCCATCCAGGGTTGTAGGTATTTGAGTATGGGTTGTTCTGCCTTTGATTGAAACCCATGATTACATCACATTGCTCTAATTGATTGATTTGTGCAGTGATAGCTCCTAATGGACATGAGTCATTTGAAAGTTCAGAACTTCCACATACTTCACAAGAAGAAACAACGACATTGACCATATTTGAAATAGTTCCCATATTCTCAAACTTTTTTGTAAGAGCATCCAGTTTTGCAGCCAATAAAGTAATTGTATATACATCAAACTTCCCTGATGCTTTTGTTGTTGGGTTCGCACAAAAATAGCCACCACTTCTCTCATTAGCCCATTGATGGTGATTTTGTACTACACTTTCAATTATCTCCTCGGCTTCGTCCAAACTCTTATTCATAAGTGCCCCTCCAGCAGCTGAATCGAGGGACACTTTTGTATGATAATTGATGCCGTTATAAAATGTATGTAGCACTAACCACCTTTCCAAACCATGGTGTGGGCATTGGCTGAGCATACTATTGTATCTATCCCAAGCTTCAAATAAAGATTCAGAGTCCGCTTGCTTGAAGCTTGCAATAAGATTCCTCATATGAGCTGTTTTGCTTGGAGGATAGAATTTGTCAAGGAATTGTTGCTCACATTGCTCCCATGTGGTGATGCTATTTGGAGCCAAAGAGTTTAACCATTGCTCGGCTATATCTCTCAAAGAAAAACCAAATAATAGTAGGCGCACTGCCTCTGAAGGAACACCATTCATATTCATTGTGTTGCAAAACCCAAATACCCGCTGAGTTCTTGAACTCACCCCGTTGATTTATTCCTATTTTAGGTTAAAGTCGCTTGGAGTATCTTGTCTCCCGGTCCTACGCCACATCCGAAGACCATTTCTGGGTTCATTTATGTTTTATCTAGTTTTTGTATTTGGTGGATTTAGCATTATATATTCCGATTTTGACTCTGGAGTGTTGCTACGTGGTATCGGGTATTGATTTGTTGTGTTGTGTAAGCCTAGCTGGCTAGCAGTCTTTGTTGTTTTGGTTTGTATGAGCTTTCTTTCATTTTTTTTTCCACTGTGTGTTTTTAGTACAGCTGAGTGAGTTGTTTAATATATATAACTGCGTGGTTATGATATTTTGTTCTAGCCGAGTAGGCTGAGTATATAACTGCGTGGTTGTGTATATTCAAGCCGTGTGGGCTGATGTATTCTTGTGGATGTATATATGATTTAGATTGTCACCGGTATAGGGGAGATGTTGCCAGATTTTTGTCTGCCAGGGACTCCTCTGGGGCGTGACACTACCAATCCTTGGGATCAGTCTGCCGAACTCATTCGGTCTACCAAACTGTTGATTCAATCGACCGAATTAGTTTGGGTCTAATTAAACCCGAGTCAAGTTTGGTTCACCCCAAACTTGGTCCAATTGAATTCGATTGCATTTATCTGCTCTTTATTTCGCTTCCAACTCCAGGTTCCTCTAATACATCTATACAAAACACAAGCAAGCAAGCATGCAACCTAGCCTAATCTTATAAGTTACCTAACCTACTAGACTTACCTTTTACTTGGAAGTCC
Source organism: Zingiber officinale (assembly GCF_018446385.1). Taxonomy (NCBI): domain Eukaryota; kingdom Viridiplantae; phylum Streptophyta; class Magnoliopsida; order Zingiberales; family Zingiberaceae; genus Zingiber; species Zingiber officinale. The sequence goes on along the minus strand of NC_056006.1, from coordinate 68,120,410 downwards.
CTCCTCTAAAGCTACCACTTAATGGTCAATCCCTTAGAATCAAGTTGCACTCCTATAAATCTACCTAACCTACTAGGCTTACATTTTGTTTAAAGGTCTCTCCTCTAATTCTACCACCTAAGAGTCTATCATGCCCTAGAGGTATACTTATCTGACAAAACAGACAGTATCCCTTGTGACAATATTAGATACAACATGATATAAGTTTATAAATCAGGAATAAATCAACAGTTGAAGATAAAGATAACTAACTACAAATTGAAATGACTGCATACTTATATGACTTAACACAACAAGTATCATAGCCGAATAAAAGTACCCAACAAAACAAAAATCCACACACAAGACAGTTATTACATGAATGTGTCCAAAAAATCGAAGTGCAAGCAAAATGTAAAATGAATAATGTGGAAAACTCTCGATGTGATATAGAACTGGCAGATAGGACCTCCAAGTGACTCCATATATCCTCTATCTTCTAATTGGGGAAGGAAAACATAGATGGGGCGATGAGTCCAAATGACTCATCGGGTATGGAAAAGAGATAGTGCATGGCCATAATATAAGGAGATCAAAATATACAATCTCATAGGTAGTATCATCATTTACAACCATAAACAACATAATAAAATGCATATACCAAAATTGGTCTAACAAGTATGATGTAATGATTAGTAATAACTAAGGATCTACAATAGAACTGCTCGTAACTACATGAGAAACATATGATAGCATGTAACATGTATGACAATGTCAAACATATACAACATTCAAATCTCAAACATATGCAACATATCATAGGCATATGCAATAAGTATCTCCAATATATACAACACACATCTCGTGTATATGAATATGTATGTGTCACTTCTACACACCACTCTAGCTACCACACATCTGTGTGGCCAAGTGAGTGGACCATGACAACTATACATGACTCTAGCTACCACTACATCTGAGTGCCCGATCGGACATGATGCAAAGTAACTATCTAGTTACATAATAAGAAGGTCACTGTCTGCACACAACTCCGCTACCAGTACTCATGAGTGGCCGAGTAGGCAGATAAAATGATCGACGACTCTCTCACACCACAAGGGAAACATAGTTGACAACATGCAATGTGATGTAATGCTGCACAAGATGTAACTAATCATAACCACAGATGTAGTCATCACTATGCAACAGTAACACAAGTGTATGTATCTAGAAGTATAAACTGTAAACAATGCATATAAAGCTAACAGTTGTCTAATAAACAACAAGAATAGCCAAATAGAAGCACCTATAGTACACACCACACTCGTGTATACATCTATGATATATAAATAGCCAAAATGAAACTCCTATGATACACACCATACATGTATGTACTACTACAAAATATAAATAGTCAAAATGATAACTCTAATAGTACACACCATACATATATGTACAACTATAGAGCATGAATAGCCAAAGATGAGATTGTATAGATAATAAATATATCATCACTAAGATCAAGCACATAAGTATCAAACTCAGCTAAATAAGAATAAAGTTAAGGTCGAATTAACTAATCAATCAACTATACTCATGCTCTAAGGTAATAGTCTATAAAGGTCAAGAAAGAAATATCCGCATCAAATGTAGATCGTCCTGAACTATCTCCACGTCGGAACATTTGTCTCAAATCAATATCAAGCAACATAGAATACATATTATAGCTAAGTTCTACTATAAACCAATAAGCTAAACCTAATCCTAATTCAATTAATACTGGATCACTCATCCAATTAAACTTAACTAGCCAATTAAATCTTAATTCCATTCACATCCAATACCTTCCCTTTAACATGCTTCACTTTCATTTCCTTAACTTGCTAACCTAACAACAAGAATCAATCAGCCTTCATTTGCACTCAAATTCTTATTAACATCATCAACTTCATCAGAAAGTTTATCACTTCAAAATAACCACCAGCTTTTATCCTTCCTAAATTCATGACCAAATTCTAATTTCGTATAATGATATTTATTACTCTTGTAATTGCCACTAATTATATTCCAAATCTGTGAATGAACAATACTTAGGGAAGGGATTCTCGTTACCCATGATTTCTTCCCTGACAACAACCCACGGTGGTTAGCGATTGTCGATTGGAGGCCACATCAATGACCAGGTTGGGTTGCAGTAGTAGTTGCTTTGGAGGTGGTTATACATGACTCCTCCTCAGGCAAGGATAATAAGCAAGAAGGTGGCTCGCGAGGATAGCGGAGGTGATGCTAGAGTTGTTGGGTCACTCTGGAGCTAGAAGGGGGGGATAGCTCTTCTCGCTCGCTAGCACACTTTGTAGATATTGTTGTTGTAGCGGATAAACTTGAAGCAACAAACTCCCCAATGTTAACATAAGAATTTACTTTGTATCCACCTCAAGAAGAGGTGACTAATTCAATGATCCACAATGAGCACACTCTCCACTATCAAAAATACTCCTTCTCGGAAATAATCCGGAGGTGGAGAAACCTCTTACAATTCACACAAGGGATATAACTCAAACATGAAGTGAATACACAAATACAAATGAAAAACCTTCTTTCTTGATCTCTTATTGTTTGTGAATACCTCTTGTAAGCTTGGAAGTGCAGCAACACCTCAGCCCTAAGCTTCCAAGAACTAGCAAAGAATATGGAGTGAAGAGTTGACTTCATTTAAACTCACTGTTGCCTTTATATCTGTGCTTTTAGGGCTTTTAATTGATTGTTCCTGCTCCCAATCGATTGCCACATCAGATCTATTTGATCCCAGTCCTCTAAACCTCGGAACCTGCTCAACGATCATATCCTAATTGATTGGCCAATCGATTGGGGAGGCTTTGATTAATCGACTGATCGATTCAGAGCGACTCTGTGCTCTCGCAGAAAGCCTAGAATTGATTAACCAATCGATTCTGGCTCCCTTATGTCTTCACAAGAAAACTAGCTCCAATCAATCGGTTGATGGATTGAAGTAGTCTAATCGATTGACTAATTGATTGGGGAGCATACTGTGCTCTCCCGAATTATCTCCAATCGATCAACTGATCAATTGGGTTACCTTTACTTGTAACATTATCCCAATCAATCAACAAATCGATCAAGACCTGGTTCAAGTGATCGATTGACCAACTCTAACTTGCTAAACTCAAGTCTAGGGTTCCCTTGCCCAACATCTGGTTAATCGTGACTTATTGGGATTTCCTTGTGCCTGGCATCTGGTCAACCTTGACTTGTTGAGACATTGTCACCAAGTTTTTGGTCAATCCTTTGACCACTTGGACTTTTCTCCTTATGCCAAGTGTTCGGTAAACCTTTGATCCATTTGGACTTTTCTCTTTGTGCCAAGTGTCTGGTCAACCTTAACCCACTTGGACTTACCATTTCATGCAAAGTGTTTGGCCCTCCATGACCCACTTGAACTTCTAAACACTAGATGTTTGGTCAACCTTGACCCATCTGGATTTCCGCATACCTGACTTCACTCACTAGGACTTTCCTTATGCCTAGCTTCACTAACTAGGATTTTTCACCTGGCTTGACTTACTAGTATTTTTTTTCTGCCTAGCTTCACTCACTAGGTCTTTCAACTAGCTTCACTCACCAGGATTTTCTTTCTGCCTAGCTTCATTCACTAGGTCTTTCACCTGGTTTCACTCACCAGGATTTTCCTTTTGCCTAGCTTCACTCACTAGGGCTTTCACACTGCTTGACTTTACTCACCAAGACTTTCCACACCAAGTGTTTGGTCAACACTGACCTACTTAGATTTTTCATCTTCTTCCAACCTTCCCGTTAGACTTTCTCTTGCTTATCCTCCAGTTACGACTTCCTAATCAAGTATCTGGTCAACTATGACCTATTTGACTCTTCTTCACATTAAACTAGTCAACCTTGACCAATCTTTCCAAACAGATAATTGCACCTGCAATCTCCATATATTGTCAAACATCAAAACTCAAACATCAAGACTCAAGCTTGAGCTAACTTAAGCTTAGTAGACTTGGTCACCCTTGACTCAGGGGAAATTGCACTAACAATCTCCCCCTTTTTTATATTTAACAATATGTTTAAGTTAGTCTAATCCCATAGCCTCAACTTCTTCTTCATGTCAAAGCATGAATGAAGGTTTTCCTTCATTCTCCCCCTTAACATAAGGGTTTCACAATATTCTCTTGTGAATATGGAGAATTTCCTAACTTAAATCCTATATTCTCTCCCTTTGTCACACATAAAAAACTCTTCTCCTTAAGAGTTATCTCATATTGTTCAGAACCTCACTTATTATTCACAACATCATAATGAAAGTTCCATACCTTTCATTGTGCCTAATGCTCACCCTAGAGCATACTTCCATCGTACAATGCTCATCCTAGAGCATTCACAATCATGAAGGTTTACAACCTTCCAATGTTTTGTTAAAAATTAATTCATGTCTTTAAGGACTAGCTCCCCCTCAAAATATGCTCTAAGATTTTGTCATTACACCAACAATAGCTTGAATTCCTAAACCTTTGGGAAATCTAAAATTTAAAGTTTTGAGGTTCAAAAATCAATATTGAATGCAAACCTAATCCTAAACTTTAACTTAGTCTTTCTTAGCCATTCCAATCTTATTTTCATCAAGAAAACTATCCATAAATATTCATAAATGAGTTTTATAAGGTTAAGGATGGTTAATGTGACTCAAAGTGGCTTAACATATTGAAATCTGACCAACATGGCCAAAATCAACTTTTTCAATCGATTGAAGTTGGGATTGAATCAATCAAAGCCATTCAATTGATCAACTGATCGATTCCTTGAGCTTCTATTCACGGGAAATGCCTTTGAATTGATCAATTGATCGATCAAGGTAGGGTTGAATCTATCGACTAATCAATTTTGGAAGCTACTACTTGTGGAAACCCCAGTTCAATCGATCGGTTGATCGATCGAACATGCCTAATCTATCGGTTAATCGATCGAGTTTCTAAAATTTTTGATTTAGAAATCAGATTCGATTTCATAAATTTCTAACTAATTCTACATTTATTAAAAATTCACTAAATTTTATGTAGACATTAGTTATGTCATATACTATCAAAGAAAAATAGTTTTTTATGAAAATATATCTTATTTTCAAAGATTAATATAAAGTTAGAAACTCTTGAAACTTTAATGTTTCTTCCAAGTTTGTGTCTAATTATATAATGGTGATTCCTATCAAAAGATTCCCTTGACCAAAGTTTTCCAAAGTATATCTAAAATCATTTTCAAAACTAATTTCCAACCATGTTCCTTTGGCCAAATGCACATGACTTGTACATTACCATTCCCAATGATTGGATAACACATAAATTATGTGTTTTGATGAATTTAAAACTAAAAAACATGCACTAAATCAACATCTTGAGTTTTGTTCATCATCCTAGCATCTCACTTGTATCTAATGTGCACTAAAACACATACAAGTCAACTTATGGTCTTTGTGAGATGTAAATTTTGGTTTTGCCCTAAATTAAGGGAACATATATTTCTATCTAGGTATTTTTAAAATTTGATCATCCACCTAGGATGCCACTTGTTGATTAATGTCATTGTCCTTAATTACACAGAATTAAAAAAAATGCATGATGATTTATGGCATACATCAAAATAAGTATTTTCAAAAGAAAATATACTATAATTGCATGATATATGTATGACATGACATGATATTTTCATTTTTCATAATACATATGAATGTAAAACATGATGTTATGCCATATGATGGGCAAGCAATCATGGTAATTTAGCATAAATGATATACCTAGATTATCTATCTAAGTATCTCTACTTATTTGCTAAATTAAAAATAATGGTAGATTGCTCTCATTTTCCTAAGAAAATACTAAAATCTGAACTTGACATTTCTTTGACTTTTCCTATTTGTGCCAATTTTAATTAAGTCTAATTTCTTAAATTTTGGCACAATTTACCCTTCCAAAGAGTAAACATATAATCATTCTCATTTTCAAGAAGTATAATGATGTGCGTAAATTATATACACTTTTTATGCATGTTTGGATGCACATTCACATACTTTGTACATGATTTGTCTACGTATTTTCATACTTCCAGCTTTCCTTTTAGCATATTTACTCTTTTTTGTTCGGAGATATGCTTTTGTGCATTTTCTATACACAGGAGTCGAATTTGGTGAAGGATTCATGTTTGAGGCCAAATCTGCAAGCGAAGCTAGAGAGGAAGGCGTCATTCCTTAACCTCACATGACCCTTCCATGGGGGGTTGCCCAGGCCGTGTGGAGATCCTTAGCCGTGTGGCTGCAGCAGAGGAGGAAATTGCCACGGCCGTGTGAACCTCACATGGCCGTGCCAAGATTTGAAGTCAAATGGAGCCAGGCCGTGTACACCACATGACCATGTAAGATTTCTAGAGACCAGGGAAGCCCTGGCCATGTACACCACATGGGCTGTGTAGGGTTTCCAGTGAGCAAGAGGGTTCTGGCCGTGTACACCACACGACCGTGCCAGATTTCCAGAGGTAGAAGCAGTCCAGACCATGTAAATCTACACGACCATGCAATGGGGGTCATGGAAGATGCATGTCACGACCATGTACCACACATGGTCGTGTAAGGTTGGCAGAGAAGGGAATGGCTTTGGCTGTGTGAACCTCACACGGCCGTGCCTCGAGGCCGTGTGACGCCCAAACCTCACCTCTATATAAAACCTCCTTCATGTTTTGAGAGGGGATCTTCTCCCTTTTGGGGGGGGGGGGGGGGAACAAGATTTGGGCCATTTCTTGCCATTCTTGGAGGGATTTTCGGTGATCTAAGGGCGGATCTTCACCGAATCGACTCCAGGAAAGCAAGGATTGGATCTGAAGATGTTCTTCTTTATAGATAAGTTTTCTTTCTCTCTTTTCTTGGATTTGAGGGGATTAAGAATGCTTGTAATCTTCTTTTCTTCGAGGTTCTTTCTTTATTTTATGGAGTATATTTCTTGTTCTAGGATGGAGGGAGTAATTGTAAAGATGATTTGATGTAAAACTCTTGTGGATGTGCCAATTTCCTATTTCTATGATTTTGCCCTATTTGTATTCATTCTATCTTGTATGTATTGTTGTGATTAGGGCTTAATTACCATGCTTGATTAGATGTTTGGATATCTTGTGGATCTTGTAGAGATTGTATCTCATTCGATTTTTCGAGAGACGTTCGTGACAGGAACATGCCCATGCAAGGACGTTTGAGGAACGATCTTGAGGGTGAAATAGGATAATTCAAGGAGGTAGGATAGATTGTGTGCATTAATCTTTATATCTTGATGCGGTTGATGAGTGATGAATTTGTATGTTGATTATCCGAGGGACGCACGTGATAGGCAAGCCCGTGTAAGGACAACATAGGTTCATTCCTAATTGATCACATTTAGGTATAGATTTCAATCCTAGGCCGGTTGTTTATTGCAAGAAAGAACCGGTAACCTTCTACAAATGATGAACAATTGAGGAATAAGATTTGGTAGATCATTTACATGGAACAATTCTTACACAGAAATCAAAACTCCTAGAACATTCCCTTTATCATCGCCCTTACTCTTGTTTCTTATTCTTTCATTTCTTATTTACATTTCATAGTCATACTTAGCTTTTGAAAACCAATTAAATAGTTGTTTGGCTAATTCACATTGGGACATCTTTAGTGTTTATTCCAGTCCCTGTGGATATATCTTTTATTATTACTTATGACATTTCCGTACACTTGCGGAGAGTCAACAAGTTTTTGGCGCCGTTGTCGGGGACTGCGCTATAACATTAGGGATTATCAATTGAGTTAGACTAAACATAACTTTTCTTTTCTTTTCATTTGCATAGTTAAATCTAATTTTTAGAATTCTGATTTCATAACTTTTTCTTGTATTCCTTTCTACTTTTTACTTGTAGCAAATCTAATTCTGCACTTTTGATTTTCTAACATTCTAATCTAATTCTTTCTCTGTTTTTCTTATCTTTGATTCAACTTCTTTTTTCTTCTTTTATACATATCTTACAATCTTGTTCTTGTGTATGCGAAGATCTAACTTTGCAGGAGAACTTCTTCCTCTAGATCCCGAGATAGATAGAATATTTCATAGAAGAAAAATTCTGCAAAGACAACAAGAAGAACAAGAACATTCTATCATGGCTAATAGACCACTAAAGGATTATGCAGCACCTTACGCTAGGGGTTTTCGATCTAGTATTTCAAGGCCTTCAGTTGAAGCAAACAATTTTGAGATCAAACCTACAATTATATCTATGGTGCAGGAAAATCAGTTTGGTGGAGGACCGCATGAAGATCCAAATCAACACTTGGAGGTCTTCTACGAGATATGCGACACAATGAAGATGAACGGTGTTCCTTCTAAGGTAGTGCGCTTATTGCTATTTGGGTTTTCATTGAGAGATAGAGCTAAGCAATGGTTAAACTCTTTGGCTCCAAATAGCATCACCACATGGGAGCAATGTGAGTAACAATTTCTTGACAAATTCTATCCTCCAAGTAAAATGGCTCATATGAGGAATCTTATTGCAAGTTTCAAACAAGTTGACTCAGAATCTTTATTTGGAGCTTGGGATAGATATAATAATATGCTCAGACAATGCCCATACCATGGTTTGGAAAGGTGGTTAGTGCTACATACATTTTATAATGGTATCAATTATCATATAAAGGTGTCCCTTAATTCAGCTGCTGGAGGGGCACTTATGAATAAGAGTTTGGATGAAGCCGAAGAAATAATTGAAAGTGTAGCACAAAATCACCATCAATGGGCTAATGAAAGAAGTGGTGGCTATTCTTGTGTGAACCCAACAACAAAAGCATCAAGGAAGTTTGATGTCGATGCAGTTACTTTATTGGCTGCAAAACTGGATGCTCTCACAAAAATGTTTGAGAATATGGGAGCTAGCTCAAGTATGGTCAATGCTATTGTTTCTTCTTGTGAAGTATGTGGAAGTTCTGAACATTCAAATGACTCATGTCCATTGGGAGCTATAACTGCATAAATTAATCAATTGGAACAATATGATGCAATCATGGGTTTCAGTCAAAAGTAGAACAACCCATACTCGAGTACCTACAACCCTGGATGGAAGAGTCATCCTAATTTCTCTTACAGAAATAACCAAGATCAAAGACCGTCTTTGGGGGCAAGACCTAGTTTTCAATCTGGGCAGCAAAATTTTCAACAACAACAATCTTCTCAGGACTTTCCTATGTCTAAAATTAAAAAGATGTTTGAAGAAATTATCTCCAATCAGAATGAAATGAAACAAGATATTTTAAGGCTTACTTAGAGAATGGATAGTTCTGATAAATATCAAAAGATTCTGAATAGTCAGATTGCCCAACTAGCTTCCTCATCTTCTAGAGCACAAGCACAACTACCTGGCAAGCCTGATGTCAATTTTGTGGAGCACTGCAATAGAATTGAGCTTAGGAGCGGATGGACCTTGGGAGATCCTCATGTGACTGGTCCAAAGGGATGCACACTGAAGAAAAGCTCTCTCCTCCAACATAAAATCAGATTCAAGATAATGAGGAGAGTACCACTAAGGTTGAAGAGACTCTTCCACTTAACCATCAAGGTGTAACAGTCCCTTTTCCTCAAAGACTTATTATGTTAAAGAAGGATGAAGAGTTTGACAAATTATTGGAGAAGGTGAAAGAAATATGTGTTGAAGTACCACTTATTGATGCAATTCTTCAAATTCCCAAGTTTGCCAAATTCTTGAAGGACATCATGTCGAACAAGAGAAGGAAAGGAGACATAGAGACCATTGCACTTACAGAGGAATGCAGTGCTCTTTTGGAAAAGAACACTTCCCCAAAGTTGAAAGATCCTGGAAGCTTCAATATTCCTTGCAATATAGGAACTAAATTTATTGAGAAAGTTTTTTGTGATTTGGGGGCAAGTGTTAGCCTCATTCCTTACTCTATTTGTAATAAATTAGGTCTCAAAAACTTTAAACTTACTACTATGGCACTGCAATTTGCTGAACACTCCTACAGGTACCCTATGGGTATTATTGAAGATGTGCCAGTACAGGTAGGTGGGAGTATAATTCCCACAGATTTTGTTGTGTTAGACATGGAGGAGGACCCAAAAATCCCTATCATATTGGGAAGACCATTCCTTGCTACAGCTGGAGTTATCATAGATGTTAAAAATCATAAATTTTCTTTGGTAATTGGTAAGGAACGGTTGGAATATGATTTATCTAGTGCCTCTAACCATGTATCTTCTCTTTTGAATGCTTATAGCAGGGCAAGCATTTACAAACTTGAGGAATGAAATTTCCATCCTCATGGGAGGCCACCAAATGAAGAAAATATTGTGGTGGAAGATGTTGAGAGAAGACCTCCCAACAAAAATGACAAATATGTCTACCCTCCGAGGGCAAGGAAAAGAGAAGAGTGATTAAGATTGGTCGAGCTAAAGACCCTAAACAAGCGCTTCTTGGAAGGCAACCCAAGGGTTATTTTAGTTAGTGCATTTTATGTTTCTATTTTTCATTATAGTGTCTTTACTTTGTTTTTGCTTTTGGTTTTCAGGTTGAAATTTCACTTCCATGAGCTGGCCATGATCGCTTCATGGGCATGGAAGTATTGGAGAAGCAAGAAAGGAGAAAAACCATCTTTTGGAGCAAAACAGAGCTTGGCCGTGTGCTGTACACGACCAAGCATATGCTACAGAAAAGGGAGATTCTTGGGCCGTATCTACATGACACGACCATGTAGAGTCTCCAGAGAAGAAAAGGTGCTCAGCCGTGTCTCACACACGGTCGTGTGGAGAATCCAGAGAAGAAAAGGTGTTCGACCGTGTCTCACACGCGGCCATGTGAAGAAACAAGTATAGAAGCATGCACTGGCCGTGTCACAGACACGATCGTGTGCTGATTCTAGTAAAGGAGAATGGTGAGGCCGTGTCCCAGACACGACCGTGCAAGGATAGCCGAGGAGAAGAAGGTTATGGTCATGCTGTTGGTTAGTCCTAGGAAAACGTACCGATTCCACTATACAAAAATTTTTATACAAGTGTCGAACCTTTGCTTAAATAACCTATTGTGTTCTTTAGAAGTTAAATTAGGAATCACAGATGGAACTTAACATCATTGATTCCAAATTTAACTTATCTGTTCTTAATGGTTTAGATTTGAATCGCAAGCGGAACTTAACACTATTGATTCAAATCCACCTAAGTTATTAATTCCATAAATATTAATTTCCAAAATTAGCTTCCAGGACTGCATGGCGAGGCACATGACCTTCTTGGAAATGGGAGCAACCACCACCACCTAGGCAAAGCCTTTTAAGGAAAGCTAATATTTATTTCCTTAAATAACTCTAGGTTAACCAAAAAGAACAATCGAATCACAAATTCGAAAAAGAAGAAAACACAAAATCGAAAAAATAAATTTGATAAACTAGATCTAATTGCCTCTTGTATTTAGAATTCTTACAAAGAAAATAACTAGTATGATGCGGAAGAAAACTACTAGTTATACCTTCTCTTTGTAAGCTAATGACCTCGAGATCTTCTGCCGTATTCCTCGTCTCGCCTTGGACGTCGTGTGGGCGACGATCCTTCAAGATGAACACCACCCAAAAGAGTCCTTCCTCTTCCTCTAGAATTCAACCACCACCACCACCAAGGAGAAGAGAGCAAAGGGAAAGGGAGAAGGGAGAGGGCCGGCCACCAAAAGATCTCCAAGCAAGAGAATATGAGTTGTATCTCATGAAGCCCCCTCACCCCTTCTTTTATATTACTTGCCCAAGGTAAATAAGGAAAAACCTTTTACAAAAAATAAAATCATCCAAGAGTTTTTCCTTTTTCCTTTTTATTTTTCTTTTTCTTTCCTCTTGATTGAATCAATCACCAATCAATGGTTGTGATCAATCCTATTTGGTTTAGGATTATGTTTTGGCCGGCTCCTTGCTTGGGCACCAAGCAAGGTGGCCGGCCACCATATTTAGGAAAGAAAAATAATTTTTTATAAAATTTTACAAGAAGAAAAAACTCTTATAAAATTTTACATGTTCTCTTTCCTAGAGTTAAAAAAGGAAAGTTCTAAAAATTAAAACCATGTTTTAAATTTAAAACTTCTCTAATAAAATTTCCTTTTTTAATCATGATGATAAAAAATTTTAATTTTAAAACTTATCTCACTTTCTTCTTAAACCATGAGGATGGTTAAAAAGGAAAGTTTTAAAACTTTTAAAACTTTCTATTAAAACATGTGGCCTAATTCAAATAAGGATAGTTTTAAAAATTAAAATATCTCTTTTAAAACTTATAGTTTTCTACAAAGAGATGATTTTAAAAATTCAAAACACCCCTCCTATTTGAAATAATTGTGGCCGACCCCTACATGCTTGGTCACCAAGCAATAGGGCTGGCCCTATTAAGAGGAGATGTGGCCGACCATTGTTTGGTCACCAAGCAATGGGCCGGCCCCCTTTTTGTACACCAAGACAGACCTTTCTTTGGATGGACTTGAGGCTTTAATGAGGCTACGACAGGGACCTAGAGGATAAATTGGCTTTGGCCTTCTGATGAGCTTGAGGATCCCGTGTTCGCCCCGAACACACAACTCAAGTTCATCGATAATAACTCATTCTACTAGAGAGTCATTACCGCACTACCGCACCAATCCCAAATTACATTATGGACTCCTTCTTATCATGAGTGTGTTAGTCTCCCTGTGTTTAAGATTACGAATGTCCACTAATTAAGTAAGTTACCGACAACTCACTTAATTATTATCTAGCTCCAAGAGTAGTACCACTCAACTTCATTGTCATGTCGGACTAAGTCCACCTGTAGGGTTTAACATGGCAATCCTTATGAGCTCCTCTTGGGGACATTCTCAACCTAGATAACTAGGACACAGATTCCTTCTATAATCAACAACACACACTATAAGTAATATCATTTCCCAACTTATCGGGCATATTGATTTATCGAGCTAAACCTCACCCTTTGATAAGTCAAAGAAATAAATATTAAATATATGTGCTTGTTATTATATTAGGATTAAGAACACACACTTCCATAATAACTAAGGTCTAGTTCTTTTACTAAGTCAGTACAAAAAGAACTTACCTAAATGGTCCTACTCAATACACTTAAAGTGTATCGGTGTAATTTATTAGTCAAGATAAACTAATACTTAATTACACTACAACTATTATGATGGTTTGTTTCTTTCCATCTTAGTCGTGAGCAACTGTTTATAATTTATAGAGAATTGACAACATGATCTTCTGAGTGTGACACCACACTCCATGTTATCTACTATATAAATTAATTGAACAATTACATTTAACAAATAAATGTAGATATTGACCAATGTGATTCTTTTATTTAAAAAATTAAATGTTTACAAAAGCTAGCCTTTTAGTATACACTCCAACACGTGCCAATTGGCACGGCCATGTGAGCCAACCCAAGAGGGAGAAGGGAGGGGTCGTGTAGATCTACACGGCCTGTGTGGAGAAAACTATTCAGGCCGTGTCTCCTATACACGGGCAGTTTCAAGTCGTGCCCACTACACACCCCCTCATCTCAACACCCTCTTCTCTCCAAAACTCCTTTCTTCTTCAACCTTTTCTCCAAATCTTCTCAGATCTGGGTCTAAAACTCTTTTTTTCCACAAAATTCATCTAGATCTAGATTCCTAGACTCAAGATCTCCACTTTTATAACCCTAAGATCTATTTCTTCAAGATCTAGCTTCTCCAATCACAAACAGTACCCTTCCCCACTCAAACTTGACAATATGTCCAACCTTCTAAAGAGACTTCGTAAGGGTGGTGGTGGATCTAGTGGAGACAAAGGGAAGGAGCCAACCAAAGACAAAGGGAAACAACCGGTGAAAGACAAAGGAAAGAGGACCTCACGCGATGAAGGTAATGACAACGAATTCAATATTGTGTTTAGAAATGATGATCAAATAACTAGATTTGCAATTCTTGTCAATAGAAGGATCATGTGTACTAGGTGTATGGACCCAACCGTTTTTGATATGATGAGAATTAGAGATGATATCGATTGGATGATTGAGTTCTTGGATTGGAGTGATATTTTGTACACACATCTGCCTACTTATCCTCGCCTTGTTTTGGAGTTTCTAAGTTCACTAGATGTCCATTTCGCCAATGAGGATGATTATGTTGGCAAGATAACTTTTAGATTAATGAGTCAAGAATTTCAATGGACATTTAGTGACTTTAACACTTGTTTTGGATTGTCTTCCGGTAGCTCTCGGAAATTTGACTCCAGGTTTAATTGGAACAATTTTTGGAGTTCGATCACCGGATTAGATCAACCCTATGAGCCCTCTAGAGCCAAGGCTTCTCACATGCAAAACCCTGTTTTTAGATACCTACATCGAGTCATGAGCAAAATTATTTTTGGTAGAGGGGAAAGTGATGGAGTCGTCAAGAAAGTAGAACTTTATTCTCTATGGGCTATGTTACATAAGGTTGATTTTGATTCTGGTTTTCATTATTTGCAAACCTTAGTGAGAACTGCGAGGGCATCTTCGTGATCAATAGTGCTTGGTGGTTTGATTACTCAAATAACCATTAACTTGGAACTTGATTTAGATGGGTTGGAAGTTATTCATGGCAATGATATGATCGACATGGATGCATGTCTTGCTATGAAAATAATCTGTCGGGATGAAAATGGTTTTGCATTTCCAAGGTCGAATGGTTTTCCTTTACCTCTTCCTTGTCCTGATCGAACTTCAGTTCGCAACCCAGCTAATTGGGTAATCACTATTTAGACCCCGAGAATGTTCCTTCCATATCCGGAGATACAGAGCCACACATTGAACCCTCGACATCTGGACACTCGCAACCCTTCGGACATCCGAATCCTACTAGGCATTCTTTTGCCTATGGTACGGGTCCCTCCAGATTTAACTTCTCGGATTTTCGTACATCTCTAGAATCACTTCATAAGAAGCAAAATGCCCAATGAGAAATGTTGGAAGGTCGTTTCTCTTTATCAAATGACCAGTTTAGAGAGGTACAAAATCACTTTCAATTCACGAGGAATTTTCAAGGTCAAGTGGTTGAATTTGTCCAGGATTATGATACGGATCATGCTAGAATGAGAGATTTTATGCAGAGCATGAGTGTCACTAGCCAACAAATAGATGCTTTGTTTGAGTATCATATAATCCTGAGCGAAACTCTAGATTTTCCTAGTTTTCCCATTGGCCAACCACGTCGTAGGTGTTGGTGTAATCAACCTATGCTTGATCGGTATGATCATGGTTTTAATGTGTGTGTCAAAGAGTTTAAGTTAGGCTTTCATATGTGTTTGATATGTGTGTTTGGGTCTTGCAGGACTTGGTTAAACACACATGAGAAGCTTGGTGCAGCTAAGCTTAGGAAGCTCATCCTAGGGCTCAGATCCTTGAGTCGGTGAAGGATGGTGTGGAAGACATCCGAGGGACCGCCGGACGAGGAGCAACGGAGTGGAGCCGAGGGAAGCGGACTTCAAGGTAACGTGAAGGATGGCACGGAGAGGAGCCACAAGCTCGGGTGCATCTGAGGGATGAAGGCCGAGGAAGAGGACTTCAAGGGCGACTCCGGAGAGGATGAGTGTGAGTGTGTAACAAGGTGCAGTCTAGTCGGTTGTAACTTTTAGCAGTCAACTGCACCAGTCGACTGCATGTTTTAGCAGTCGACTGCACCAGTCGACTGATTGTTTTAGCAGTCGACTGGCAGCGAACAAAAGTATTCTGTTCGCTCAGTCGACAGTGACCAGTCAACTGCTAAAACTAGCAGTCGACTGGTAAATGACCGTTGGCCAACCGTTGGTGCTACGAAGTAGTCGTTGGCTACCTCCAACAGTAGCACCAGTCGACTGATGGTTTTGCCAATCGAGTTGTGTCAAGATGAGTTGATATGATGATTAACTCTCTCCTCTTATTTATAGGAAGCTTTGGGGCTTGAAGGAGGTTACTCATGCTTGTTGAATAACTCCTTAGCAATTGTCCAAAGCTTCCAAGTCTACTCTCTTCCTCCCAAAACCTAAACTTCATCATTGTAAAGAGGAAGAGATCCTTTGTGAGAGGTTTGCTCCACCGAGAAGGAGAAAGCTCTAGCCGGAGATTGTCGGGGATTGATCCACCGAAGGATCAAGGGTTCGTCTACCTCAAGACATGTCGTGGAGTAGGAGCAAGCAATCTCCGAACCACGTTACATCGAGCTTGTTAGTGATTTGGTATTCTTTCTTTATTGTTTTCATTAGTTAGTTGTATTTCCGCTAGCGCACTAACTTGTAGGAGAAGAAACACGATTTGGGGGTGACCTAGCTATCCAACCCCCATTCTAGCCGACCACCGATCCTTTACAAGTGGTATCAGAGCAAGGACACCCTTCAACGGACTAATCACCGAGAAGAGTACTTTATCAAAATGGTCGGCTCAAACATTCATCCACCCAAATTCGAAGGGGACTTCTCTTGGTGGAAGAAGAGAATGGAGGTATTTTTCGAGACCGATTTTGACATTATGCTAATCATGGAAAATGGTTTCGAAGTGCCTAGGGATCAAGACAATAAAATACTTGAGAAAACAAGGTGGAGCAAGAAGCAAAGGGAAGAACATTTAGTGAATTCTAAAGCCATATATCATCTACTAAATGTCCTTCCCCAACAAGAAGTAACAAGGCTTGGAACCTACTCAAGTGCCAAGGAGTTATGGAAAAAGCTAGTGGAGCTTCATGAAGGGACATCAGAAGCAAAACTAGCAAGAAGGGATCTTCTCTGAACTCAACTCAACAAGATAAAACTCGAAAAAGGAGAAAAGGTATCAATACTTCATGCTAGGATTAAAGAAATTTTGAATGGACTAACAAGTGTAGGTGAGAAGCTTTCAAACCGAGATATCTTGATGAAAGCCATCAATGCCTTCCCAAGAACCTCGACATGGAGCTCCATTATAGATTCATTCTACATTTCAAAGGATCTAGAGAAGAGCTCTCTAGATGAATTCTTCTCAACAATGGAGCTTCACGAAACAAGAGTTGAAGGATTAGATGGAGAAGCCAATAGATCAAGAGGAGTAGCCATTGTGGCAAACAAGGGAAAGGGTAAGAAGAAGAAGTCTTCATCCCCACCATCCTCCGGCTCTGAAGAATCAAGCGCCTCAATGGATAGCAACCAAGAGGCGTATATTGTAAGAAAAATGAGAAGAGCATTTAAAAAATTTTCATCTAACAAATCCCATGCTAGGAAAAGTTCAAGAAGCAAAAGTAGGACAAGGAAGATCATTTGCTATAATTGTCAAGGAGAAGGACATATAAGAGATGATTGCCCTCTCTTGAAGAAGAAGGAAGGGAAGAAGAAGGAGGAGAAAAAGACAAAAGAAAAGGGGAAGAAAGTCAAAAATCTAAAGGCGACATGGGATGATCCATCTTCATCGGAGGAAGAAGAGTACCATGTGTCCCATTTTTCTCTAATGGGAATTGATGATGTAGCCTCTACCTCATCCGAACAAGAAGAAGGAAGGAGCTCAAGTGAAAGTGAAGAAGGGAGCTCAAGTGAAGGGGGAGGGCAAACTTCGGATTCGGACGTCTCGATAAGTGAGGTATACAATCTTCCTCCTCATGTTTTAATTAAGATTATTAAAAGTACAAATGAGGATTTGTTCAAGGCAAAAAGGAAAAATAAAACCTTGAAAAATGACATTTGCATGCTTAATGAAAAATTAGAATCCATGTGTTCTAAGGACAATGATATGCATGTTTCTTCTACAAGTTCAAATGATCCATGTTTAGAAGAGGAAAATAGGAAATTAAGGGAAAATGTAGAATACCTTACCAATACCGTTAGAAAATTTGAAATTGGCTCTAAAACCCTAAATATGATTATTGGGATACAAAGGGCAAGCTTTAAGAAAAATGGGTTAGGATACAATGCACCCAATAATGAAAAGACTTATCATTGTCTACTTGCTAGGGGGCAATCAAAAACTAAGACCATAGATAGAAAATGGATCCCCAAGGAATACTTGATCAACCCAATTAAAAAGAACCTCTATTAGGTTCCAAAGTCAATCCTCAAGGGTTAGAGGATTTTAGGTCAAGTCAACCATGGAAATCATAATTCCAATTTTCTTTTTGGTTGACTTGAGACCTTAAGGGGGAGAACTTAGCCTTGATAGAAATTCATGATAAAAAGGGCTAAGTAGATGTTACCTTTATCTCACAATGATTTGAATTATTTTATAAACATAGATGTGAGATGATAGGATGATACAAATAATTCACTTATGCTTATGACATTTTGATGAGTTGTGAAATGTATCAATTCTTAGTGATTATAGGCCAACTATGGGGAAAACAAATGTTTAATTAATGAACATCTTTCCCATAGATCATAGTTGTATATTTTAAATGTGTTGAAAATAATTCTATGTTTTATGTTCTGTAGTATAGTGATGTTGAAACATATTATTGCAAAACTAATGTTCATATTGATACAAACTTGAGTGATTTTCAAGGTTTTTGAGATTTAGTTAGAATTTAAAAAATATAATGAAATTTCATGGAAACATATTTTTCCTTGTTAAAGAATATTATAAGAAATATGTGTTCAAAATTTCATGATTTTTTGAATTTTCTAAAATTTTCTATGCATTTCTGAGGTTGGCTTCAGAATGCTGAAATTTGAATTGGGTTTGTGCCAGTCGACT